>NC_041401.2:121817946-121867946 GCF_900747795.2 Erpetoichthys calabaricus
TATACATATATACATATATACATATATACATACATATATATATATATATATATATATCTATATCCGAAGCCGTGCAAGCACACTCTTGAGAATGCAACGTATAGTTGTACAGAAGAAAAGCAATCTTGCCTCAAATGAATGGCAACCTTTTGTAGGTGTATGAACTTAATTTAAACTTTAGGTTTACATGGTGCTTTCTTTCCGAAGTACCTGCACTCATGAATATGTCTGTATGTGTCAGTCGGTCAAATCCACGCGGTTCGCACCGGCGAAGTACCGCTTTTAAATTTTTATTAAGAAGAAAAGAAAACCTTTTTAAATTGAGGGAAAATATACTAATAACAGTTTGTTAAGGATCTGTTTTTTTGTGAAGCTGCCTTCACTCGAGTGATCACTTCGAGCTGACTTGCTGGCCAACTATAAGCGTTACCTGGTAGGTAACCACCCATACAATCAGATTGTGAATCAGACTACGAATGCCGTGAATGTAATTACCCCGATCTACATGTTGTCAAATAAACGAACCACACACCGTGGCGCAATTTTAGGGGCTTCGCCTGTAGCGCTGACGTCCGAGGTTCGATTCCCATACGGGAGTGAAGTGAGTGGCTGGTTACCTACCAGGTAACGCTTATGGTTGGCCAGCAAGTGAGGTAACATCAGCCACGGTGCCTTCAGTTGTGAGAAGCAGATCATAGAATGGTTGAAAATAGTTTACTGTCAAATAATGCAAAGAGTACGCGACACGTCTTTCCCCCTTATTCTTGGCTCATCAGGCGTACACACTCACTGCACTCGCTTACGGTAATCGAACCTCGGACGTCAGCGCTAGAGGGGCTTCGCAGAGGTGAAGTATTGCTTTTAAATTTTAATTAACAAGAAAAGAAAACCTTTTTAAATTAAGTCTTAAAAAGAGGTGTAAAGATATTGACAATAAGCTACGCAAACCCATCAAGAAATGCAATCGTTTAAATCAAGGTGCGAGTCAAAAAACACCATCCCATAATATTAGTTAACGATTAACACATTTCTATATGTATTGTAAGCATACAATACAACTGATAATATGTTGCGCTTATTTATCTGGTGTACCGACATTTTTGCGCGTTTAACGTCTGAAATCTAACATGGTTTGTGCCCTTCAGAATGAAAACAGTTTGCATTTACCTTTTTAATAAAAGGCGAGCTTTTAAGCCTGAGAAATCACCCCGTAAATGCACACGTTTAATTGCACATGTGTTAATATGTATGCTTACACAGTATTAAAAGACACTGAAGAACGTCATTTACCTTTGTTCCCGCGTTTGATAAAAGGCGAGCTTTTAAGCCTGAGAAATCACCCAGTAAATGCACACGTTTAATTGCACATGTGTTAATATGTATGCTTACACAGTATTAAAAGACACTCAAAAATTAGCATCATTTACCTTCGTTCCCGCGTTTGACTCATGCTGTAAATCTCTTCCTTGTTTTTAGTTCACGTGATTACGTAGGAGGCGTGATGACACGATACGTGACTCCGCCTCCTCCATTAGAGTATATGGACAAAAAACAGGTTCCAGTTATGACCATTACTCATAGAATTTCGAAATGAAACCTGCCTAACTTTTGTAAGTAAGCTGTAAGGAATGAGCCTGCCAAATTTCAGCCTTCCACCTACACGGGAAGTTCGAGAATTAGTGATGAGTGAGTGAGTGAGTGAGTCAGTCAGTCAGTCAGTGAGTCAGTGAGGGCTTTGCCTTTTATTAATATGTATAGATAAAATTAGATAAATAAAATAAACAATTTTGCATCTTTTAAGAACACAATGATTTGACCAATCAGCTGTGAGTTTAGTGAGCGGAAAGATCATTTGCTTTTTAATACAACACCATGCACAGTTAATATTACAGAATGAAGGCTTTGCATTTATCCTTGGACTGCTATAAACCTGGCTATCGTTATCTGTTCAACCATCCATTTTCTAACCAGATTGACTAGTTCCGGGTATCTGGGAGCATGTGCCTATATTGGCAAAACTATGCACAAGAAAGGATTTAACATTGGACAGCATGTCATCTTTGCAGACATCCACTTACACATCATTTCAAAATAAAATTATTGTAGTTAGTGTTTCAAAACTTAAAATTGGCCAGACATTTTAGTGTATCAGCTTGCTTTGTTTTAAGGCAGATCTACCCAGTCAAACAACAACCAATGTGTTAGTGGAAGCACATATCATAGCTGAGCAAATGAAACCAAATGCTTAATTCTTGCAAATATTAAATTTGTAACATTGCTGAGTTGTTTGAAACCAAAGTAATACTTGTTAGCTTATTAGCACAACAACCAAAATTGTGAGTAAAGCACAAAAAATTAGTATTTGAATTTATACAAGCACAAAGGTGGTGACATTTCAAGCAATTTCTACATTTAGGACAATGCAATGGCTAATTCTGCACTAGGAATAGGAGGATTAGGAAAGTTGGATTATTTACGTCAGGTAGCTTGAAAATTGCTGAACTTCTGCCATTTTATAGAAAATGTAAAATCTTAAATTGAAGAGTTCTAATTTCACAAAGGTAGTCTTAAGGTTGGGAAAAATCTAAAGAAATGAGGGAATAATTTGAAAAAAATATAGCATCTGGTATGACATATGATGTTTGAATTAATTTAATTGTCTATTAAATATTACACTTCATAAGTGTCTCCTCCATATACTAATATAAACATGCATCTCACAACAGTAAATGTAACAAACCTGACAGGGTTTCTCTGATAAATTAGCTATGAAAAGTGTATTTTTTACAAAAGAGCTGGTGTAAATGAAACATCCTAAATTATCTTGGTATTCAACAATTAATGTGACAATGATATAATAATGTTTGACGTTTTAGTACTGATTTTAAGTACTGTATTTATGTTTCAGTTTCTGGAGAGAAACATGTCCGTGAATAAATTCAGAATATGCAAGTTATGATAAAGAAAATGATTATATCAGTCTCTACACACCTAAAGCTGGAACCCCCCCATTTATTATTCCATAATCTGATATAATTGTAAGACATATCATACATATCACGTAAAGGACAGGGACTCCAGTTTGGATCTTCACCTCATTCGGGAAGGCAAGACCTTGGGGTTTTATGGGGGGAGGGGGGGGTGTATCTCTTGAGAATAAAGGGGGGGGGGGGACTCGTTTAGAGCTCACATAAGTAGGGTTCATCAGATGAAATGTTTTTAAAAAAAAAAGACAAATTGTTAATTTCCAATAAAATGAAAAATCTAAAAAATACATAATTTTTCTTTAATAATTCTGGAAAATAAACTCTAAAATACAAAACCCATATAATATTGATCATTAAAATTTGTACGCTAGATTATTACAGGTGTCAATCATGAACTTAATACAGAGAATTGTGCTTTTACAAATCATACTGTATATTATTCTTGTAGGTGACACATTTAAAGAACAAGTGATGAGTAAACCCCACAGAGTTTGCTTCACTGTGAGTTCAGTGAAATCACAGAAATATTCCAGAACTTTGCAGAACTCTGCAAAATACATTAAAGTCAATGGGGAAGGAGGAATTGAAGTGGTTTTGACTGGATTACAATGATGCGATGGTTTTTTAGGTGTCCCTTGTGGCTAGGTAAGTGTCTGCCAACTGTGTGGCACTGATTACTGTGGCCAAAAATGTGATATGTGCTGTGAAGCAGCAGTGCTAACCACCATACCTCACACAATAAAAGATGCAGGTGGAAACACCCCAAACAAAATGCAATAAATGGACACAAACTAGTAATCTATACTAATTAATAAAAGGCAAAGCCCTCACTGACTCACTGACTGACTGACTGACTGACTCACTCATCACTAATTCTCCAACTTCCCGTGTAGGTGGAAGGCTGAAATTTGGCAGGCTGATTCCTTACAGCTTACTTAAAGAAGTTAGGCAGGTTTCATTTCGAAATTCAACGCGTAATGGTCATAACTGGAACCTCTTTTTTCACAATATACTGTAATGGACGGCAGCTTGATGGCCGTGGGAGGAGGAGTTGAGTGTCACGTCATCACGCCTCTCACGTAATCACGTGAAAAGACTATGAACGCAGTAGGGAGAAATGAAGGAGGAGCCGTAAACAGCGAAGAACAAAAAATTCATTAAACAATTGAGAAGGGAGCGAAACAATAAGAAGCGAGCGAGTGAAGCATACAAGCATCTTCATAAGGGAAACAAAGCACAGTGTAAAACGTAAGTTTAAATTAAGTTTATAGAAACGCTCCCGCTGCGGATTGCAATAACATATTCACGAGATAAAAGTTTAATGAGAAGACACGAGGTATAAACGAACCACACGCCGTAGCGCAACGTTAGGGGCTTCACCTCTGCCGCAGACGTTCGAGATTCGATTCCCGAGAGGGGATGCAATGAGTGTGTACGCATGAAGAGCACAGAATTAGGGCGAAACACGTGTCGCATACTCTTTGCATTATTTGAAAGTAAACTATTAAAACCATTCTATGATCTGCTTCTGGGAACAGAAAGAGGGCACGTGGCGGACGTAAGGCGACTTGCTGACCAACCACAAGCGTAACCTGGCAGGTAACCACCCATACAATCAGATTGTGATTCAGAAAACGAGTGCCATGAATGTAATTACCACGATCTACATACTGTCAAATAAACGAAACACACGCCGTAGCGCGACAGCTGTGAAAAGGGAGGTTCACAAAAAAACAGATCCTTAGCAAATTGTTAATGGTATATTTTCGATCCGTTTAAAAAGGTTTTCTTTTCTTCTTAATAAAAAATTAAAAGCAGTACTTCGCCGCAACGAAGCGCGAGAATTTGGCTATATATATCTGCTTCTCGCAATTAAAAGAGGGCACGTGGCAGATGTTAGACGACTTGATGACCAAGCATAAGTGTTACCTGCCAGGTAACCACCCATACAATCAGATTGTGATTCAGACTAGGAATGCAATGAGTGTAATTACCCCGATCTACATACAAGGCGAAAGTCTTGCAACATTCAAAGATGATGGTTTGGGATAAGTACACCATGGAACATAAAAGAGCTTATGAAGCTTTGAACCGAAAAAAGCAAGATCTCAGAGATCGTAAAAAAAATAGGAGGTAATGTCGTTTAACTCGCTGTAGATTTTAGTCAAACATTACCAGTTATTCCACGAGGGAGACCAGCAGATGAACTCAACGCGTGTTTAAAATCCATGCTTCTCCCACGGTCGGTTATATGTCGCGTGTTCTCGGGTAGGTACACCAAAAAATGTATACATTTAAGCATGTAATGGGCAAACAAAAAATGAGGTATACCCGAAGGCACTGCAGTAGTACTCAACTTTACTTCTTAAATGTTAATGTTTTACTGTTTAATAATTTATACGCTTCTTATATGTTGTTCAAATTCTTTTATCAAAATACCAGTGACAGCGCAATGCACGATAACATGGAGTGAATACACCATACGCATCCGCCCACGGCCACCCTGGTGTGCGCAGATAGGAGTTGATTCTACAATAAAATAAAATAAAGATAAAAAGAGTAATAGAATCATCACCCATAAAGCGGATAGTAGACGTGACGTACTATATGTGTACCAAATTTCAAGTCAATAGGTGAAACGGTTTGCGAGCTACAGGTGATTTAAAATCCTGGACAAACGAATAGCCACGGTAGCAAATTATAGAAGAAGATTTTAATGTTTAATAATTTATATTTATATGAAATGTGCTTCTTATATATTACTTCATATTCTCATATGATAATGATGTTAATGTTGTTTATATTGATTTCTATGTTATTGTAAGTGCATGTATGTGTGTATATATATGTATATATATATATATATATATATATATATATATATATATATATAAATAATATATGTGTATATGTATATATGTATATATAAATAATATATGTGTATATGTATATATGTATATATACATATATATATAAATAATATATATATATATATTATTTATATATGTGTGTATGTGTATGTATATATATATATATATATATCTATAATAATAAAAGGCAAAGCCCTCACTGACTAACTGACTGACTGACTGACTCACTCATCACTAATTCTCCAACTTCCCGTGTAGGTGGAAGGCTGAAATTTGGCAGGCTCATTCCTTACAGCTTACTTACAAAAGTTAGGCAGGTTTCATTTCGAAATTCAAAGCGTAATGGTCATAACTGGAACATATTTTTTGTCCATACACTGTAATGGAGGAGGCGGAGTCACGTATCGCGTCACCACGCCTCCTACGTAATCACGTGAACTAAAAACAAGGAAGACATTTACAGCACGAGTCACACGCGGGAACGAAGGTAAATGACGTTAATTTTTGACTGTCTTTTAATACTGTGTAAGCATACATATTAACACATGTGCAATTAAACGTGTGCATTTACGGGGTGATTTCTCAGGCTTAAAAGCTCACCTTTTATCAAACGCGGGAACAAAGGTAACTGACGTTGTTCACTGTCTTTTAATACTGTGTAACCATACATATTAACACATGTCCAATTAAACGTGTGCATTTACGTGGTGATTTCTCAGGCTTAAAAGCTCGCCTTTTACTAAAAAGGTAAATGCAAAAATATTTTCAATCAGTTTATTGAAACGCTCCCATTAAGGATTGCAATAACATATTCGCGAGATAAAAGAACGAAGTAGGGGGAAATGGAGGAACAGCCGCAAACAGCGAAGAGCAAAAAATTTATTAAACAATTGAGAACGGAGCGAGTTAAGCATACAAGCATGTTCATAAGGGAAACAAAGCACGGTGTAAAACGTAACTTTCAATTAAGTTTATAGAAACGCTCCCGCTGCGGATTGCAATAACATATTCGCGACATAAAAGTTTAATGAGAAGACACGAGGTATAAACGAACCACACGCCGTGGCGCAACGTTAGGGGCAACAGTTTCAACCATTCTATGATCTGCTTCTCGCAACTGAAAGACGGCACATGGCGGATGTTAGCCGACTTGCTGACCGCAACGTTAGGGGCTTCAACTATGGCGCTGACGCCACATCTCAGTGCCAACACTTTGCAGACTCTACTTAAAACACACGCCCTCCTCACTGGACAGTTAAAAAGACCAATCAAACTAACGATGACATCAAGTATTACCCAATCAAAAGTAGGAAAGGAGGCATCTTCATAAAATGCGTGTGGGATGATTTGCATGAGACGCTGCTTTAAAAAAAAAATTATAAAAAAAATACGGGATAAATCCTGTCCAGTATTGATTCAAAACGGGACGCGCAATTTCATTCTCAAACGCGGCACGATTACGTATTTTAAAGGACGGGTGGCAACCCTACAGTGCCAGGTAACCACCCATACAATCAGATTGTGATTCAGACTAGGAATGCAATGAATGTAATTACCCCGATCTACATACAAGGCGAAAGTCTTGCAACATTCAAAGATGATGGTTTCGGATAAGTACACCATACAACATAAAAGAGCTTATGAAGCCTTGAACCGAAAAAAGCAAGATCTCAGAGATCGTAAAAAAAAAAAAAGGAGGTAATGTCGTTTTACTCGCTGTAGATTTTAGTCAAACATTACCAGTTATTCCACGAGGGAGACCAGCAGATGAACTCAACGCGTGTTTAAAATCCATGCTTCTCCCACGCTCGGTTATATGTCGCGTGTTCTCGGGTAGGTACACCAAAAAATGTATACATTTAAGCATGTAATGGGCAAACAAAAAATGAGGTATACCCGAAGGCACTGCAGTAGTACTTAATGTAACTTTACTTCTTAAATGTTAATGTTTTACTGTTTAATAATTTATACGCTTCTTATATGTTGTTCAAATTCTTTTATCAAAATACCACTGACAGCGCAATGCACGATAACATGGACTGAATACACCATACGCATCCGCCCACGGCTGCCCTGCTGTGCGCAGATAGGAGTTGATTCTACAATAAAATAAAATAAACATAAAAAGAGTAAAACAATCATCACCCATAAAGCATGTGTGTGTGTATATATGTGTATATATATATGTTGATATGTGGATGTGTATATGTATATATATATATATATGTATATATATATATATATATATATATATATATATATATATATATATATATGTAGATATGTATATATATGTGTATATGTATATGTATATATATGTTTATATGTGTGTGTGTGTATTTTATATACAGTAATCCCTCCTCCATCGCGGGGGTTGCGTTCCAGAGCCACCCGCGAAATAGGAAAATCCGCGAAGTAGAAACCATATGTTTATATGGTTATTTTTAGAATGTCATGCTTGGGTCACAGATTTGCGCAGAAACACAGGAGGTTGTAGAGAGACAGGAACGTTATTCAAACACTGCAAACAAACATTTGTCTCTTTTTCAAAAGTTTAAACTGTGCTCCATGACAAGACAGAGATGACAGTTCTGTCTCACAATTAAAAGAATGCAAACATATCTTCCTTTTCAAAGGAGTGCAAAGCAAGCAGTCAAAAAAAAAATCAATACGGCTTTTTGGCTTTTAAGTATGCGAAGCACCGCCGGTACAAAGCTGTTGAAGGCGGCAGCTCACACCCCCTCTGTCAGGAGCAGGAAGACAGAGAGAGAGAGATAGCGAGAGACAGATAAAAAAAATCAATACGTGTCCTTCAGGAAGCAGCTGCACACAGCCCCCCTGCTCACACCCCCCCCACGTCAGCGCAAGAGAGAGAGAGAGAGAGAGAGAGAGAGAGAGAGAGAGAGAGAGAGAAAGTAAGCTGGATAGCTTCTCAGCCATCTGCCAATAGCGTCCCTTGTATGAAATCAACTGGGCAAACCAACTGAGGAAGCATGTACCAGAAATTAAAAGACCTATTGTCCGCAGAAACCCGCGAAGCAGCGAAAAATCCGCGATATATATTTAAATATGCTTACATATAAAATCCGCGATGGAGTGAAGCCGCGAAAGGCGAAGCGCGATATAGCGAGGGATCACTGTATATAAAACACAGCAACACTCATAACAATGACAACACAATCACATTGACAATCATGTTACGTTATTTTTAAAATGTTTCCTTTTTTTTTTCCATAACCTCTTTAACACACTACTTCTCCGCTGCGAAGCGCGGGTATTTTGCTAGTATATGTATATATGTGTATATGTAGATATGTGTATATATGCTTACATAACCTCTTTAACACACTACTTCTCCGCTGCGAAGCGCGGGTATTTTGCTAGTAAGTAAATAAAGTACAGATCATTGAACTCAGAGTTCCAATTTTTGGGCACACGTTGGCCACGCCAGAAAGTGGTGGTGAAACAAAAATAGGAAAATAAAAGAAAAATGAACAGGTCACAATTTTAATTATGTGCAACGGCTATAACATGCTTCTATATAAGGAACAAAAATTCTCAATTAGCCAAAATGCAGTAAAAAAGTTATTACAATTCAGAATATAGATTAACAAATAAAGACAATGCTAAAACTACATTTATTTAAATTGTTCAAGAGACTTCTAATAGTTCTATCATATACAACTGCAGAGAGGCTGAAACTATCCCACAGTTTATCTGCAAAATTAATCTGGAAAGGATGCTCTTTAGTGTTCATTGCACGCCATGATGGGAAAAAAAAAACAAAACAGACACACACAAAGTAAAAAATAATAAAAAGTCATTTGACTCAAGCACACAATCAAGCATTCACATTCTTGTAACATTTGTCACAACTCTTATTTAATAATCTATGTATTATAGTCATTTTAAAATAAGATTTAGGATCACTTTTTTTAAAAAAACATTTTCTTAAACAAATTTAGATCCACAGTAACATATATTAATGAGGTTTAATTTTAGGGTGATATTGAGCATTTTGCACTCTTTTCAATATCCACCACAATTTAACTTAAAATCAGCCTATTTTTCCATGGAAAAAAAATTACAATTAGCAGCAGTGCCAGGCTTATTTCACAGAGAAAGTTCAGAAATAGAAATACATATTTTTGTACATGCTTTGAGAATGTGATTATACAACCATTCGATCATAACAAGTTCACTCTAAAATAAAATTTATAAGATGTTTCAGACATTTAAAAACTGACCATCATTCAGTAGCTTAGCTCATGATGCTTCTTTGAAACAGAAGCACAAGGCAGACTAGTCTGATGACATTTCTAAAGCATTAGCGGCAGCTCAGCCTCACAGGAATATACATTTAATAGGGCTGCTAAAAACAGACTACTTCATTGCTAAAAATAAATTGGCAAACACTGAATTTGTGGCGCTGTTAGGTTTTTGAACACACTGGAGTGTCTGTCAGTACAACAACTAAAATAAGATGATAGCTGGGAATACACATAAAATATATTGCTGCATAGTTTGTGAATGACTGAGATGTAGTCTGCAAAAATTACCAGTCATGATGCAAACATTATGAATGAAATCAAACAAGTCCTGTTATAAGGCTAATTCTGGATAATTTAATAAATGTATGCAGTTGCAAATGTCTCATCACCTATGTGAGATGCTTTGAGAGCAGTCGATGTTTGCAGAAATTCTGAAGTAATGGATAGTACAGACTATTTTTCATTAAATGAATCTTCACTAAGGTGTTATTAATTAGCTTTTTCCCCAAGTGAAAAATGTAAATCTCAGACCTGCTTTAAGGTTACAAAATAACTTTAAAGATTTGTTTTAGATGAAAGCATTTTGAACCTGTAAACACTTTAATTAGTCACTTGGCATTGGTATTATATATGGATTTTAAACACGATAGCACTAACTTAACTTAATTAATAATTTTTTAAATAATGAAAACACAATCTCAATTTGAAAATCTAGTATGTGCAGACATTAAGAAAAAATAAGCATTCTATACCCTCACAGCAAAAATAAAATTGAGACCTTGAAATTTAATACATTTTAATCTATAAATAAAAAAAAAAAACAGGTTTCACGCACATTGTAGATGAACAATAAGCCATTAACCCCTTTTCTTGTTTCTGTTGTTGAAAATCTAAAAACATTCTTTTCTTTCTGAAGAAAAAAAAAAAAAAAAAAACTTTTATGAATACTCCGTATGGGCTTGCAAAAACTTCTGTACTGGTTTTGGCTGTCAAAACATGGATTATGTAAAGAATGTGTGACTTTAAAAAATTCTTACTATTCAACCTAAACCATCCACACCCATGCCTATGAAATTCAAAGAAGGAATAACAGCTGTATACCTTTAAAGACATCATTTACATTTATGCTGAAGGTGCACCCATTGTGGTTTTTATGGCCTATTCTGTTCTAAAAATGTTTGACAGTCAATTAGGTGATTCTGCATGCCGACCTCAAAGCAATATGCAGTTCACAAGAGTCACATGAGCAATTTAGAGCACAATATCTACACTAAAAATTCAACAATTCAAGCACTGATTAAAACATTGAAAACTGTACACAGGCCTAATAAGTTAAAAAAAAAAAAAAAAAAAAAATCAAATTTTAAATTGCATTTTTGCATCCATATTTATATCTATTTTTATCCCACAAATTAAATTTATGACTAGAGAAAGCAACAGCCAATCCCAAAAGCACTTGGTATAACCCAGGGGCCATTCCTAAACACCACCCTCTATTTGTCTCTGGATGATTTGTTCATTTCAATGAATGTCACTCAATTCAAAACAAACAATATTTTATTATTCAAGTTTGCTTTGTCTAACACAAGGCTGAAGAGTTATAGTTCCATGTTTTCTAACGACCTTCCTCAGAACCTTGCCATTTCCTTAACAGACAACAAAATGAAAGGGCAACAGCTGACACAGTT
Source organism: Erpetoichthys calabaricus (assembly GCF_900747795.2). NCBI lineage: Eukaryota > Metazoa > Chordata > Cladistia > Polypteriformes > Polypteridae > Erpetoichthys > Erpetoichthys calabaricus. The sequence goes on from NC_041401.2 coordinate 121,829,763, forward strand.
CATTCCAATTACTGTAGTGTGCTCACTTCTAATATAGGAGAAGTGATGACTCTCACTGTGTTCAAATCATGTAGTATTGTCTACATGGCCGTTCTCCCCTAAAAGACGTGTTATTCTAAATTGGACGTGTTGGTGTTTCAGTTTAGGCAGTTCAGATCGAATATATTTTTCTGGGAATTGGGTGATTGCAAGGTCAACAATTTATATATTTTAAATTCCATTTGTATTGTCTTGGTAGATGATGATATTAGGGGATATCACAATGTTCTGATGCAAATTGAGACAAAAACAAACAGTACATATAGATGGAGGGAGTCAAAGTAAACACAGATAGTAAAGAAGATACACAAACCGTTATATGAATCAATTATACGATCAAAGCTAACATTACTGATGCAATGAAACTAGCAGCTGCCACCATATACAGTATATGAACATAAATGAAATTGCAAAAAGAACAATTAACAAAAACTATTTTTCTGGTCCAAAGATATTTTGTAGTTTTACAATATTATTTTTTTTTAGTTTTTCCATATGGAAACTGTGGACGAGTCTAAAAAGAGTTTTTATTTTTTTTTTATACATGTCAAATTGCATACTGCACTGTACATCTTGCACATCAGTTAACTTAATACATGAAACATACAATATATGACAGAGCACAAGTTTCTCATGATAATATGATAGTACAGAGCTTCCAGCACAATCACAATACACAAGAATAAAGTACTGTATTCATATCAATCTGGTTGAAAATAAACTGAATGCTTCCTTGAAACATGGCATGTTTTCTTGAAACATGGCATGTTTTGACATCATTTAATAAAATTTACTGTCAGCTTTCATAGAACAACATCTTCCTAAGATGAAAATAACACATAATAAATTCAATTCTCTAACAAGATTTTATCAAAGAAATATGTACAATAAATGACACGAACATAGTAAAATATTAATAATTTTTTCTTGACACCCAAAAATTCTCCCCAAAGACATTTAAAAGATTAACCATTAAAAAATACACCCATTCACTTTCTATACTTGATCCCTTCATCTCAAATATTTATTCAATAAGCTTTCTTGTCTATTATATTGCAGTATTAGGCAGAATTTTTAAACTTCCAGCAGGAGTTGCCTTGGAAAAGGTTTGGAAAGCACTGCTTTAGGTTAAAGTAATTAGTTTAAAGACTTGCATTTTACTGACTTGTGAGAATGACTGTGTCAGAGGTTTTTGAGTAAGTGCATTACTTCAAGCACAATGTTTAAATTAATGTAAACATTTCTAAACTATGGTTAACATTTATGCAGGACTGCCCTTTTTGGCACTTTATTTACTTCTAAATGTGTGACACCCTTAGAGGCTACTAAGCCCCTTTCTATATTTTGGAATGCCTGTCCCCCAACACTCCTAAGTCATAACCTTAGATCTTCTAATTGTGGTCTGCTCATAACTCCAAGAGTCTAGCTTAAAAGAAGGGGGTTCCCCAGCTGTCCACAAGACCAACTTCATTGAATCCTCTCAGATGAAACTTGGAAAAAATAAGGAATGACTTAAGCACATTTATTTTAGGTGGAATGCCCAGTGGGGGCTGGGAGGTCTTTTGGCCTTGCAACCCCTGCAGATTTTGTTTTTTTTCTCCAGCTTAACTGGAGCCCCCCCCACCCCCCAGGTTGTATATAAGGACCCTAGTCTTCTACCAGTTATTTTTCTGTTTTATAAGATCATATAGATTTATTTGTTTTCACTTTGTTACTTATTCATTAACATTCTTGCATAATCATATTTGTTTTTCTTTTCTTTGTTTATACTTTGATCATAAACTGAAATATCTCTTCATAGTATCGGGATTTTGGATTGAATGAGAGAAAGATATTCTACAGTCCATATGGAGTGGTTCTCACTTTTTATTTGTTCGGCTGAGCTGTATCCCTAACTTCAGAAATACCAAATCAATACTGTTAACTTTGTGGAGGAGAACTTGACCCAATTTTCCACTGCATAGGTATTGGTATTCATGCTCCTGCAGTTTTTCATTATCCCAGCTTCCACACAGAAGGATAAAATAAAGTCATTAAAATATTATTGTAAAAAAATGTGTGGCCATTTATATAAGTCATCCTCCCAATTTGTCAGCCAGCATGGCTCTGGGACTAATATGCTACCTAAACCTAAAAAGTGCAACTGTGCTCCCGTAATGGCTGATATTTACTCCTATCTCAAGCAGGAAATTCTTATACATTATTACCATGGAAAGCAACAGTAGAAAAGGTTAGAGATCACAAATACTGTGTGATGGACTGTACTTTGTGTTGCGATTACTATAGATACCTTAATGACAGGTATCAGGATCTGTTTTCTCCAAGTTTAAGGTTAAATATTTTTTGTTTTAATCCATTTTAATACTTATATAACAAAATGCATTGCATTTAACATTTATCAGATAGTCAGCTAAACACTTTACTCTGTTTTCATTCCTCTCTTTCTCTCTGAGATCTGATGTAGCCTGTTCCCACAATTGTTGAAAAGCAGCAAGTGAAAACACCATTATTAGAAAGAACAAACAGTTTCCAGTAACAAATGTATCAACATTTAAGTCAAGTATTTGTGTGAATATAAAACGGAAACTGTTGGCATCTTCAAGCTCAAATCCAAGTAAAGTTTTAGAAAAGAGACCCCTGGTTTTGATTTTTCCCCTTGTATCGCCATTTTGTAGCTCAAAACGTTTACATAGTTTACTTAAACTATGTATCAAAAGGTACTTTTGCTTCATTCTCAAAACAAAAAATCTTCCAGTCTGGCAAAATGTAGAAATAATAAACAATGAGTAACAAAGGATATCAAGTTAACAGCAGGAGCTTAAATACCAGACTATGAAGTAAGCCACTGGTTACGAACAAAAAGTGTGGATAATGGGTAAATATCCAAGCTTGCAATTTTTGTTGGATAAAGTACATTACAAAGTTGTCAAAGTAACAGGTCTGGACTAAGGTTGAACGGTACTAAAAAAAGTACAGAAATACCCAGTTTTGAAAATAACATAGTACCAGCATGTGGTGTAGTGGGTCCACAGCTCATGTCAAAAAGGCCACTTTTTAAATAAATAATCGCTGCCTTCGCGGCTTAGAGAGAGGGCATGGTAGTGTGGCGGTTCAGCTCCTAGGGAATTCGTGATGCGGGCGATCCTCGCTTAAGTGCACAGGTGAGGAGTCGTCCTCATCCGTAATTGTTCCCAGGAGCTGCTAATTGCCACATCCGCATCCCCGTAATAAATAGAAGTTAGAGGCGGCTAGGAAGGGAGGGAAAAGAAAAGAAAAAAGTGAACAGAGGTTAAAAGAAGAGAAGGCAGAAGGAAGCAGGCAGGAGAAAGCCTGTGTGTGTGCGTGAAGAAGGCAGCTGAACAGTGAAGCCCTAGCGGGGTGTTTGGCCGACACCTAGGGAAGTTGGTAGTGGTCACTCCTGCTGAGCGTGTAGTTGAGGAGCAGGAGTGAGCGAAAGAAGGATGGCTCACCGCGGAAGACAGAGGGAGTCGGGAGGCTTGGGAGGTGGATTCCCCAGCGTGAGCTTCCTGGTCACTGGGGAACCCAAGTCTCGGTCTGGGGAGAGCAGAACCGAAGCCAGGGATTGGGAAGCCTCCAGACCAGCAGGCAAAGCAGGTCAGCTGCAGCTAGGGTGACTCACCTGGTGCATTGCCTGGATGGGAGAAGCAGGGGAGCTCTATTTTAAAAAGTCAGCTTCCAGGCATTGTTTTAACCTCATTGTTTTTAAAAGATTTTTTTCTATTGGATTTTAATCTCCACCTTTTCACTTGTTTTTATGGATTATTTATTTAATGACTTATATTTGATGCACTGCACTTTATTTAATTTGGACACTTTGTTGTTGCCGTTTTAAATAAAAGCACTTTGCACTTTTTGCACCATCCCCTTGCTTTGTTCTGCCTCACTGTCTAGCTCATTGGTGACATTACCAACAGTGTCGGGTTCAGAGCTCCCAGAAGGATGATGGGAGAATGGAGCAAACCCGCATCGCCACACAGCACCTTGGTACTTTCAGTACTGGAATTAAATAATAGGTTTAAAATAGGTCCACCTTGGTTACATGACCTTAGCGTGAATATGAGTGTGGGTGGGTGTGTAAGTGAGTCCCTGTGATGGACCTGTTCCCTATCCAGCATCTTTTCCTGAATTGTGACCAAAGCTGCAAGAATAGGCTCAGCTCCCTGCTCCTCTTAATTGGAGTGGTTTCCGGAATAACTATGACTAATATTAGTTTGCCAGTAAACATATTTGTTTTTCTAAATTTCCAAATGGCCATAACAGAATGCAAAACTGAATTGTGGAAAAATTATATTTTTTTCTGCTGAAATGTTCCTCTTTTCACAGATAGATAGGTGACAGCCTACTGCAGCCAGTTTTCATAATGTTGAAGTTATCCTGTAATCTGTTTGTGAATGTCACTCAATTTTACTTTTCAGATTCATTATGAAAGGTAATCAGCCCACTATAAACATTTTAAAGAATTAATGATTGTGTGCTTCTTCAAATTTCTCAACACAACCACAAACTGTCAGCTGCCTTTTTGTCAAATAAAAAAAGAATGAATCAGATTATGAATCTCAGTAAACAATCCAAGCTCCTGAATTTCTGTATTATTGGATGGCAAAATATACATCAGTCTGTTGTTACCAATCAACTTAGAAAAGTATAATCAAGTTTCTTCTAAAGAGTAGTGTAAACACAGAACATTGCAGGCCCATTCTCAACATCTACTGTGCACTAACAACTCAACTGAAAAGCCAATTGTTGAATTATGTACAGTAGCTGCGAGTTCCAATCAAGAGCAATGGCAACATAAAGGATGCATTCAACCATAACAAAACAATGAAAAAAAAAAAACACTCATAACAATAATAAGTAACATATGTGGCATAATTATAAAATAGTGATAAAAAATATGCTGAATATTCTTCCAACAGGTAAGAAAGAGTGCTTACTAAATTACACACGGAAAATTTGTGCATAAAAAAAGTTGTGGGAATTACTAGCTTTTTGTGGGATACATGCAATCCAATGAGGAATTTCAATTCCTGTAGTAAATACCATTAAATTGGGTTTACAGTCATTCATAAAAGAACTGAATAACCCTTGATACGTTTCTTTATTATAATATACAATTTTGTGAAAAAAAGCAGTAGTGTGCGAATACACCATTTACTAATCTTGTTTTTAAAAAATTAAGTACACTTCTTTATCTTTAAAACGTTTTTTCTTTACAGAAAATGTAGTTTTTCACAAATATAGAACAATGTGAAGTGGGACAGTACACCCAGTTACAGTTATTAAACAAACCAAACAGGATTTTATTCCACCAGTCTTGACTCCATTCACACAACTATATTTATCATAGCACATTTGCAGCATTATGAAGCATTCTCTGCTTCTCTGGTCTTCTTTTAATAATATGGTACAATCTGCTTCTTCTATGGGACTCCATTATCAGTAAAAATGCATTAAAAGAATACTCTACCCAAAAATGATATTTTATTTAAATGATACTTACCACCATGCTATACAGTGAAGGCTGAGAAAAAAATGAAATCTATTGTTTTCAAATTAAGAAAAAAATTTTATCATATAGTGGAATGGAGCGTTCACTAATGTTGGACAACAGTAAACGATGTGAAAAATTCCATGGGGGGAAAAAAAACCTTGCTACTTGTGTCACAACCCATTTGTCCATTACCAAGTCAAATGCTAAAAACATGCAAAGTACACACATTGGTAAAATATTAACATTTCCTTCTGGAAAAGGCAGCGTACTTTGTAAACAGTACCACGTATTCTCACAATTCTGTGCTTTTTAATTGAAGCTGGGGATCTTGACCAATGAATGAAGAGAAGAGGTGGGTCCTCAAAAAGACACTCGTTCACATGAATTTGTATATTCAATCCTCATTCACATTTTTTGGAAGTGGTTTACAGTGCTCCCTCCTCCATCGCGGGGGTTGCGTTCTAGAGCCCCCCGCGAAAGGTGAAAATCCGCAAAGTAAAAACCATGTTTTTTTTTTTTATATTGTCACGCTTGGGTCACAGATTTGCACAGAAACACAGGAGGTTGTAGAGAGAAAGGAACTTTATTCAAACACTGCAAACAAACATTTGTCTCTTTTTCAAAAGTTTTAAACGTGCTCCATGACAAGACAGAGATGACAGTTCCATCTCACAATTAAAAGAATGCAACCATATCTTCCTCTTCAAAGGAGTGCACATCAGGAGCAGAAAAAATCGGAGAGAGAGAGAAAAGCAAACAATCAAAAATCAATAGGTGCTGTTTGGGCTTTTAAGTATTAATGTCACACAGAGAGAGAGAGAGAGACAGAGAGAGAGAGAGAGAGAGGAAAGCAAACAATCAAAAACCGATAAAAGCTCGAACAGCACCTAAGTATGCAAAGCACCGTGCGGGAAGCATATCACTTGAGAAAGCAGCCGCAAGTTAGCCCAGCAAGAAAGGGAGCAATGTGAAGGTAGTCTTTCATCATTTTTTAGACGAGCATCTGTATCCTCTAGGGGTGCGAATAGCCCCCATCCTCCTGCTCACACCCCCTCCGTCAGGAGCAGAGAATGTCAGAGCAAGAGAGAGAGAGAGAGAGAAAAGCAAACAATCAAAAATCAATAAGTGCTGTTTGGGCTTTTAAGTATGCGAAGCACCATGCAGGAAGCATATCGCGCAAAAAGGCAGCCACAAGTAAGCCCAGCAAGGATGGGAGCAATGTGCAGGTAGTCTTTCAGTGTTTTTTTGAGGAATGTCCGTATCCTCTAAGGGTGCGAACAGCCCCCCTGCTCACAATATATTTGAGTTTTATTTAATACATAATACGTGCTCTGAATGGGTAGCTTCTCAGCCATCTGCCAATAGCGTCCCTTGTATGAAATCAACTGGGCAAACCAACTGAGGAAGCATGTACCAGAAATTAAAAGACCCATTGTCCACTGAAACCCACAAACCAGCAAAAAATCTGCTTACATATAAATCCACTATAGAGTGAAGCCTCAAAAGTCAAAGCGCGATATAGCGAGGGATTACTGTATTTTAAAAATATTTTAGTAAAAATTCATGCTTGGGATGTTGTAAACAAATGACCCCCATGACTCTGCAGTTGGATTTTGTGACTCGCGTAACAGGTTTGCAGTTATCCCATGTTGGTCATCTACCTTGGCTACTGAATCAAACTTTTAACTCTTTTCTCAAGGAAAACATGAAATACATTTTTTTCTCAACCATTACTTTAAAGCAGGGGCCCCCAACCACCGGTCCGCGACCCACTACCGGGCCGCAGCCGTCTGACAGCCGGGCCGCAAGAGAACTGCCGGCAACGGAGACTCACTCAGACTTTTCAGAACGCTTGGCGGGCGGGGCTTTGCAGCGGCGCAGAGAGAGGAGAGAGAACGAGGTGAGAGAGTATTACAACAAAGTATTGTTACGGTCCCGACAGTTTCCCCATATGACACGAGTCTATAGAAATCGCGTTACTACGAAGTACATTCAGCAGATGCTTTCATTACAACGAAGTGACCTTGAAATGCCTGAATGAATCATCCACAGAGCAGTTAGATCTGTGGTCGCAGCTCAGTTGTGCACGTTTGCACAACGATCCCCAAACAGAAACATTGTAAAAAAAATTTTCTTCGAACTTTCCTCGTACTGTTTTTTTTTGCTGTTTTTGTTTTCTGTGGTTTTCAGTGATACCTGCTGCTTATTGCTTGTCAACATTTGAAAAACATCCATTGGAATTTAACTCATTGTCACCCTCCTATAGAAATGGCAGACATGAAAAAAACAATAACAGTGTTAATGTTTGTGATGTGCAATCTGTTGGAATGGCAAATGCAAAGCATATGTCTTTGTTATATGCAAAAAATGAAGAAAAATCTCAGGTTGCAAACGTATGCGAACTGCTTAATAACTTAATAATAAAAGAAATGTTATGTAAATTGTGTATAAAATTGCCCCCCCACACACCTCCTGACCAGTCCGTGGAAAAATTTTCATCTAATAAAGTGGTCCTTGCTGTCAAAAAGGTTGGGGACCACTGCTTTAAAGCACATGAGGGAAATAACATTTATATGAAATACTGTTTTTGTGTGGAGTATTAATTTAAGCAAACAAAAAAACTTCAATATAGTAATCATGTATAACCCCACTAAAAAGGACATTGTCCAATTGCTAAGTTGCATTTTGCAAGGGAAAATACAAATCCGATTTACATCGGACTGCTAAAGATGAATTTTTATTATTCTCTTGTGTACATGCAATGCGTGTACAATTACTCTACAGCCTATCAATATACAGCCAGCATATTAATGCCTAGTGTAAACAATGTATTTACAGTGTTTCCAAACACATGGCTCAAATCATCATCAAAGTAACATCAATTTGTGATACAAGTAATCAATTGTTAATTGATGATAGGGCAGAAAATATTCCTTGATAAACTTAAGCAAATTCTTTGCATCGAAGCTTTGTTTAATCCATATAACTATAATTCACCAAGCAAAGCATGTTTCGCATGGATGATTATTAATTGTCACACAATGTACTTGTGTTATGGATACGTGACATGAAAACGTGATTTGATGTCACAGACTGCAAAATGGAGAAAGAGAAAACAGTGAGGGGTCAAGCAAAGAGTTAAGTTGCACAACTTGAAGGCAATTTTAATATTATTATGATCGATTTATGCCTTAGATTTAGGCTGTATGTATACCTTTTTTAAAAGTACTTTGTCGTTGGTATATTATTTTTGTATTTATTTGTTTTTACATTTCAAGCAATGTTTTATTTAAAAACCAGAATGTAACTTAAATGCACTTAAATGCACTAAATGGGTTTAGTTTTGACAAATAATTTCATTGTATGTAATTTAAGCAATAAAATGTTTTTTGCTAAAATGAAAATTAGCTGGTAATTTTAAGAGAGATGTAATTTTCTTTTTTGTATCTATACTAATAAAATGCAAAGCCCTCACTGACTGACTGACTCACTCATCACTAATTCTCCAACTTCCCGTGTAGGTGGAAGGCTGAAATTTGGCAGGCTCATTCCTTACAGCTTACTTACAAAAGTTAGGCAGGTTTCATTTCGAAATTCAAAGCGTAACGGTCATAACTGGAACCTCTTTTTTGTCCATATACTGTAATGGACGGGGGCGGAGTCGCGTATCGCATCATCACGCCTCCTACGTAATCACGTGAAACGCCTTGGGGCCGATCTGGAAGAAGGTAGCGCAGCGCCTTGATTTAAACCATTCGATGTCTTGGTGGGTTTAATACTGTGTAAGCATACATATTAACACATGTGCAATTAAACGTGTGCATTTACGGGGTGATTTCTCAGGCTTAAAAGCTCGCCTTTTATTAAAAAAGTAAATGCAAACTGTTTTCATTCTGAAGGACACAAACCACGTTGGATTTTGTAATGATAGTTGATTAGTAAGGTCTATTAAGGGATACTTACAGAATGATTAGTAATGCCTGTGAATGCCGATGCAAGTAGGAGAATGGGCGTGAACTAAAGAACGAGTAGTAACTTGTACAGTAAATGTCTCTAAAGTCTGTCTATTAAAAAGTTATTATATCTTTCAATCCTGTGTATTGATTAAACTACGAACCTAACAAGATCACTACATGGTGTCAGAAGTGGAGGATTGGAAGAGGAATGTGAAGAAGAGGTTCAGCTTTTGAACGAGTCTCGTGTCTGTGAGTAACCTGAAAACGTGGTCAGAAAGCGCTAAGACATTCTAGCAAAAGAGAAAAAAAAATATGGAAGGATTACAGCCCCCACCAAATCTCCAGTTAAAGGGAAATGTAGCTGAAAATTGGAAAAGATTTAAACAGAGATTCGAGTTGTATCTTGCTGCGATTGAAGCAGATTGGAAAAGTGAAAAAATGAAAGCGTCTATGCTTCTACATGTAATTGGCGAAGAGGCGCACAGGTGTATAACAATTTTCAGTTTGAAGAAGATGGAGACAATATGAAATTGAACAAAATAGTTGAAAAATTCGAAACATATTGCAACCCAAAATGCAATGTGACGTTTGAGCGGCACAAGTTTTTTACATGTTTCCAGAAAAGCGGAGAAACAATAGACCAGTATGTGACGGAATTGCGTAATAGGAGCTGTTCTAAGAAGAAACCGTCGAGACATCAAAGGACCAATAACCTCTAATCAGAACACTAACACCAGAGAAACAAATATTAACGAGAAAACAAGTATAAATCAGGAAAGAACATCTCAACTGCAAACACAATTAACCAGAAGATCAAAACGTCAAGTAAAACCACCAGAACGACTCATTGAGACATGTTGAGGATTAAAGGAACATTTTCAATTAAGAAATGCTGAATTCCTTTAACAGTTGTGCTTTTTATACATAGTTTGAATACTGGATGTATGCCTGAAATGTTCTGGATAGTTCAGTTGTTTGAAGTGATAAAGAATTTAACGTGTGCATTTACGGGGTGATTTCTCAGGCTTAAAAGCTCGCTTTTTATTAAAAAGGTAAATGCAAACTGTTTTCATTCTGAAGGGCACAAACCACGTTAGATTTCAGCCGTTAAACACGCAAAAATGTTGGTACACCAGATAAATAAGCGCAACATATTATCAGTTGTATTGTATGCTTACAATACATATAGAAATGTGTTAATCGTTAACTAATAGTATCGGATGGTGTTTTTCGACTCGCGCCTTGATTTAAACGATTGCATGTCTTGGTGCGTTTGCGTAGCGTATTATCAATATCTTTACACCTCTTTTTAAGACTTATTGACTGAAATGGGCTTTCACGAAAAAAGTTAGGGCTTTGCTACAGGATACACCCTCCACAAGTTAAGGAAGTAAAAATAAAAGGTATATATTTCTGTTTTATTTAAACCTTTTAAGTTTGTATGCATAGCCCCATTTGGCTGTTTTAGTTTTTTTTTTTTCTTCAGTAATATTTAATCTCCTTAAAGAAAAAGAACATATGCATTTTACTTTTTTTGTATCTCTTTAGTAATATTTTAGTGTAAAAGGATAACCAGTATTTAAACCTTTTATGTTACTTTATAAAGTTATTTTACACAATGTTGAAAAATTAATAAGAAAGCTACATATTTTGGCAGCTGCTGCTTTAATTTTCAATGAAATGAAAAAAGCTCTCCAAGAGAAAACCTCAATGAAGAAACAGTTTGCACTGTCTAAAAAATAGAAACCCTCATTTATAAAGGTTTGCTGCAGATGACTTAACTGAAAATAAATGAATAGTTCCTATGTGTATAATACATATTTATCTATTTGACTTATGCCTTTATTCCAGCAACTTGCAACATGTGAGGTACAATTTGTTACATTACTTTTGTTTTTTGCAGCACAGGCAGGACTTCCTCAGGGTCACACAGTGGTGTCAGTACCAGGATTTGAACTGACAAGCTCCGGGTTTGCTGAAATATTACTGAAGAATGAAAAAAAACGAAAACGGGCAAATGGGGCTATGCATACAAATGTCCATCCATCCATTATCCAACCCGCTATATCCTAAATACAGGAGCCAATCCCTGCCAACACAGGGCACAAGGCAGGAAACAAACCCCGGGAAAGGTGCCAGCCCACCGCAGGGTGCACACACCAGGGACAATTTAGAATCACCAATGCACCTAACCTGCATGTCTTTGGACTGCGGGAGGAAACCCAGACAGACACAGGGAGAACATTCAAACTCCACGCAGGGAAGCGAACCCGGGTCTCCTAACTGGCACCTTTCACTGCGCCACCATGCCGCCCGCATACAAACTTAAAAAGTTTAAATAAAACAGAAATATATACCTTTATTTTTACTTCCTTAACTTGTGGAGGGTGTATCCTGTAGCAAAGCCCTAAGTTTTTTCATGAAAGCCCCTTTCAGTCAATAAGCCTTAAAAACAGGTGTAAAGCTAAACTTGCAGCACCGCTATTCAATTACACTTGCCTAACGCCTCTCCTAAGGGGACATACTGTGGGATCTGGGCATCCGTCAAAGCACCAATCACAGGCCCGATTAGAAAGCGGGAAGCTGTGATTTGTCGTCTCCCTCCCATGTAACAATCACAGCCCGTGTTACAACGCACTATGTATGTATATATGTATATGTGTGTGTTTATGTATGTGTGTATATGTATGTGTATATATATGTTGATATGTGTGTATGTATATATATATATATATATATATATATATATATATATATATATGTATATGTGTATATATAGATGTAGATGTGTATATATAGATGTAGATGTGTATATGTAGATATGTATATATATGTATATATGTATATGTATATATATGTTTACATAACCTCTTTAACACACTACTTCTCCGCTGCAAAGCGCGGGTAATTTGCTAGTATTTACTATTGCTCTTAAATAAAGCAGAAGTATTTCTTGTCCAATAACTGAATTAATCGATGGAATAGTTGGCAGAATACTCAATTACCTAAATAATTGATTGCTGCAGCCCTAATTGACAATGATATTGTGCATAAGCGTATGTCTATTATGAGGTAATGGAATGGAGGAAATGAATGAACTACAGCACAACTAACTAAAAGAAAGAAACCAACTGCATAATATTTAGAGAGAAAAACACATCTAGAACAAAAAAAATCACAACCAATGACCTTTAACATTTAACTTTAGCTGCATTTTAGTCAACTGTTGCGTCTGTCTTTTTGTTGATTACCAACATCATTATTGATATTGACTATAAGCAAATCTATTTGACTTTACGTAGTATCTTATACCCATTAGTCTGTATTACAAAAAAATATGCGATTACCTTTTTACTCACATATAAGTTGGGTCTTGAAACCCAAAAAATCGATCATAAAATCAGACCCGACGTTAAAACATACGACACTTAAATTTATTTATTTTTATTTTTTAAAAATCTTCTTGGTTCCTCCAATCTCGGACCAGTTTCTCAGACACATCGAATTTTGTTAGATCAGCGCAGTTTCCAATTTCTTCTGCCACTTCGACTTTTAATTTAAAACCAGCTTCATATTTTCTTCTGATCGAACGCTCCATCATAGGTAACGGATGCTCTTACAATAAAGGTGTATGAGGGTGTGAGATACAAAAAACACAAAACAGTGCAAACGTCGCTTCGGAATAGTTTGGGTATTACTGTGTGGTCACATAGCCACAATACATAGAAAAAAAGGCAGTGTGCTCTGTAGTTACTCTCTCAGGTGGGTGTTAGCATATAATAATCTCTTTGATCAATTGTCTGAGTTTTCTGCATTTGACTTAAAACAACCGACATTATAAAATACCGGAAATTATATTGTAAAATCAAGCCCTGATTTATCTGCGGTATAACTTAAAGAGCATATACAGTACTTCTGCTACTATTAGGACTGCAAAATTAATCATATATTAATCATGATTACAATTACAGCTGCAGCAATATATAGTACTAATCACGAAAAAGTGGCAATTACTGCACCCAATTTAGCACTTCTGTTCTGTCACAGCTAGAGATTTCCCCAACTACTCTAAACAGCAAGTTAAGTGTTGTAGCCAATCACAAATATGTTTCCTAAGCATGACAGTACCTGCAATTCAGAGGTACTCGTATCATAGTACTAATTACACTTGACATTTGTTAAGACACCAAACCGCCCTGTCCTAGTAGCAAAAGCTTGGCCTAAAAACCAAATCAGGTCAGAAATTAACTTTTCTACAGGGGTCACCCCTAAATATTGATGTATTTAAATGTACTTTCTTAGGGACCTAGTGCTCTAAATGGACCATCCTGCCAAATTTCAGCTTTTTTCTTTTTTGCCTTGGTTGATTAATGACAGAGTGGGTCAGTAATGTTTGCAACTGATAGACAGATGAACAGACAGAAAACCCATAGGAAAAATATAAATGAAAAATATTACATACACGAAGTAAAATATATTTTGATTATGTACTGTGGATATTAAAAGATTAAAAAAAGTATTGCAACATTTCAGAAGGGAAAATCCAGGGTGGGACAAAAGTTAATATTTATAAAAAGTTTAAATCAATCTGAAGATACAAAGGAAGAATATTATTTTTATTATTACTTACATTGTATATTTTATCATCTTTATATTTTATTTATGTGCTTTAATAAACAAGCTTAACTCTTTTAACATTATCAGGTGCTAGGACCAGAGATTTGGAACTGCAGATTGAACCGTAGAGTCCTAAGGTCACCACAGTCTACATAATTTTTATGCCCTTAGCCTTGGAAAGGGGGATGAATAGCCTGAATATCACTCCAGGCCCTAACAACATCTTTTCAAAAGTGTGATTTCCTTCCTCTACTGCTTGCTGCCGCCTTCAGAAAAATGAAAAAGTATAAGTAATGCTGAACCTAAACTACCAAACTTTTTTTAAAAGATGTTTAATTACCAAAATGAACAGAGAAGGCCATGATTTGGCACTGTATATATATTATATATATATATATATATATATATATATACACACACAAGTGCAAACTGTTACAGCACTGCACTAAAACATTTATGCAAACATCTAAAATTCAGCTACATATACAGTGCTGGTTACAGAAGAGCTTAGAGGTCTTAGGCCATGTCATAGATTGTATCATGCTGGTGTTATCCCTTTTCTTAGCTTGCACTGCAATTTCTGTTCCATCCACAACGTGGAGTAGAAAGCTATAAGACAGGTTAGATGCAGTATGCTTGCACTTGCATCATCTATTTGCAGAGGAGTGCTTCCACAAAAGCATTAATTATTATGTAGTACTGAGTATTATGTATCATGCAGGGGGTTATAATTAAAATGTTACAAAATAGGAGACAAGTTTAAAAAAACTAAAAAAAACAAACAAAAAAAAACAGGAGGAAATATTTTCACAGTGAGGCAACATTAAAATTGTATGGAAGCCCTGAATCACAAGGTGCAAAAAAAAAAAATAATAACAGTGATGTGTTTGCAAGCCCCTCACTGGCTCTCTCGAAATTAGTTACACCCATAAATGTGTATGAGAATCTATGTAAACTTTCACCAGCTCAGGAGGTTGTGACAATATTGAGTTGAATTTCTATAACTCTCATCATGTCAGTTTACGAAAAACTGCTTTTCACTATTTGCCATCTGCTTAAGACACTGAAATATTCTTAAAAAGAGAAAAAGACACACCAGAGAAGTTATAGAAAAAGAAAGAAGTAATTAGAATTAGAGAGCAAATTGTAAAAAAATAAAAGAAAAATTTTAAAAAATTAAAAATTTGGAGAAAAAATATAGGGCATTTACATTCCAACCTTCTGCTAACATGTAATCCAGATGGCAGATTCATACAGAACAAATGATTACTTCCTTAGTAAGCAGCTCAGTTACTTGTGTTAACTGTTAATTTAAATAATTTAAGCTGTGATCAAACATCTGCAAGTTAATCTTTAAATACTTTTTTTTTTAAGATTGCACCTACATTTACTTTAAAAGAATAGGATCAGTATTTTTCAAGTCAAAGTTATTTCTTCATAAAGATGGTACACATGTATTTGCCGTGCAAACTGTGTTCTAAGGTTAAGCATTTTCTATAAATTAAAAAAAAAAAAAAAACACAGTATATTGCCCACACTGGTGCTTTACAATGAAGGCTATGGTGCACACAGCATTTCCTCGGCTCTCCCATTGCACATACTTTGCACAGACAATTCTCTGAGGCTGCATCCAAACTAATTTTAAAAAACAAACACAGGTATGCTGTACAAAGTAGACACATCCTGACTACTTTTATTCTAATAGTTAGCGAAACGTGGCTAACTACCACCATCCCAGATGCTAACGTGGAGCTACCCGGGTTTAGCACAGTTAGAGCGGACAGAGATGCAAGTACCTGCGGGAAGCACAAAGGAGGAGGACTCGCGCTCTATGTTAATACACGGTGGTGTAACTCTGGACATGTTAACGGCAAAGTCTCCACTTGCTGCAGGGACATCGAACTGTTGGCCGTAAGTTTGCGTCCCTATTACTTGCCCAGAGAGTTTGGAAACGTCATTGTTGTTATTGTTTACATCCCTCCTCGGGCAGACATGGAGATAGCGAGTGACATCATCCGTTCTGCTGTTACTAATTTACAAACGCAGCACCCTGAGGTACTTGTGCTAATCGCTGGAGATTTTAACCATGTGACGCTGGACAAAACATTACCTGCCTTCTCCCAGTATGTGGACTGTAACACCCGTAGAAATAAGACTATTGACTTACTGTATGCAAACGTTAAAGACGCATACAGCGCCACCCCACTGCCTGCGCTTGGGAAAGCAGATCATAACCTGGTTCTGCTGCAGCCTCACTACAAACCAAGAGTGAGGGTCCTACCTACAACCATAAGCTCATTCAGGAAGTGGTCCCCTGAGGCAGAGAAGGCTCTGAGAGAATGCTTTGGAACTACGGACTGGGATATCTTGCAGGGATCTTATAGTGAGAACATTGAGGAGGTTGTTGACTGCACTACTGACTACATCAACTTCTGTATGGACATTGTAGTTCCAGTAAGAACTGTACGCTGCTATGCTAACAACAAGCCATGGATTACAAGTGACATCAAGGGCCTTTTGAACCAGAAGAAAAAAGCTTTTAAAGACGGTGATCAACATGAGCTCAAGTGCGTGCAGAAGGAACTTAGAGTCCAGCTCAGGGTGGCGAAGGAACAGCACAGGAAAAAGCTGGAGCAGAAGTTGCAGAATAACAGCATGAAGGAAGTGTGGGATGGGATGAAGATCATCACTGACTGCAGCTCGAAGCGGGGTGCTACCATCGAGACAGACGTGAAGAGAGCAAACCAAATGAACAACTTCTTTAACAGGTTTGACCACCCTAACCCACTCTCACCTCGGAGTACTGCACCCTCCACACATCCTTCTGCTGATACCAGCATAGGAGAGACATCCCCACCCACAATTACAACAGCGCAGGTGAGCAGAGAGCTACGGAGACTTCGTCCCAGCAAAGCAGCGGGTCCAGATGGAGTATCGCCACGACTGCTGTAGGTCTGTGCATCGGAGCTGGGGGGTCCTCTACAGCGCATCTTCAACCTGAGCCTGGAACAGGGGAGAGTCCAGAGGCTTTGGAAAACATCTTGCATCACCCCAGTCCCAAAGGTATCATGTCCTAGTGAACTGAATAACTTCCGGCCTGTTGCTCTGACATCATATGTGATGAAGACCATGGAGAGGCTGCTGCTTCACCACCTGAGGCCACAGTTTCAACACGCCCTCAACCCTCTACAGTTTGCATATCAGGAGAAGGTGGGAGCGGAGGATGCCATCGTCTATATGCTACACCGATCCCTCTCCCACTTGGACAGAGGCAGTGGTGCTGTAAGAATTATGTTTCTAGACTTCTCTAGTGCCTTCAACACAATCCAACCTCTGCTCCTTAGGGACAAGCTGACAGAGATGGGCGTAGATTCATACCTAGTGGCATGGATCGTGGACTATCTTAAAGACAGACCTCAGTATGTGCGTCTCGGGAACTGCACGTCTGACATTGTGGTCAGCAACACAGGAGCGCCACAGGGGACTGTACTTTCTCTGCTCCTGTTCAGCCTATATACATCAGACTTACAATACAACTCGGAGTCCTGCCACGTGCAAAAGTTCGCTGACAACACTGCTATAGTGGGCTGCATCAGGAGTGGGCAGGAGGAGGAGTATAGGGACCTAATCAAGGACTTTGTTAAATGGTGCGACTCAAACCACCTACACCTGAACACCAGCAAAACCAAGGAGCTGGTGGTGGATTTTAGGAGGCCCAGACCCCTCATGGACCCTGTGATCATCAGAGGTGACTGTGTGCAGATGGTGCAGACCCATAAATACCTGGGAGTGCAACTCGATAATAAATTAGACTGGACTGCCAATACTGATGCTCTGTGTAAAAAAGGACAGAGCCAGTTATACTTCCTTAGAAGGCTGGCGTCCTTTAACATCTGCAATAAGATGCTGCAGATGTTCTATCAGACGGTTGTGGCAAGTGCCCTCTTCTACGCGGTGGTGTGCTGGGGAGGCAGCATTAAGAAGATGGACGCCTCACACCTGGACAAACTGGTGAGTAAGGCAGGCTCTATTGTTGGCATGGAGCTGGACAGCTTGACATCTGGGCCAGAGCGACGGGCACTCAGCAGGCTCCTATCAATTATGGAGAATCCACTGCATCCACTAAACAGTGTCATCTCTAGACAGAAGAGCAGCTTCAGCGACAGACTGCTGTCACTGTCCTGCTCCACTGACAGACTGAGAAGATCGTTCCTCCCCCAAACTATGCGACTCTTCAATTCCACCCGGGGGGTAAACGTTAACATTATACAAAGTTATTGTCTGTTTTTACCTGCATTTTTATTACTCTTTAATTGAATATTGTTTTGTTTTGTGTTTTTTGTATCAGTATGCTACTGCTGGAGTATGTGAATTTCCCCTTGGGATTAATAAAGTATCTATCTATCTATCTATCTATCTATCTATCTAATGAAACAAAGTCTTTCCTGAAAAGTGTCTGTTCTCCATTTTTGATCCCCTGCTCATCAGAAGTTCTCTATATCATTTGGAGTTACTTCTGAGCAAACTGGCGCTTTTACAAAGAATGTTAAATTTTTCACATGTTACATTTTTGCGCTGGGGCTTCTCAACACTACATGATTTTGTTTAAGCATGTTCATGTTACTTGATCTCCAAGATGCCATCTGCTGGTGAAAGTGGTGCAAGTACATTAAAATAACAAAAACTATGCGTTTTACATCATGTCTGCGGCACACCAGACAACACTTGAAACAGCCGTAAGTTATGGACTCCAGCACCAGCTAAAGAACGAAAACTAAGCAGGTGTCCATGCCTGTTTAATTTGAAATAAGTTGCAAAAATCACTAAATTAAATAATGCTATTTAAAGCTCTTAGATACATTACTAAAATGTTTATTAGTTTGAATTTAAGGATTTATAAACATTCAAACCTTTTCATGATTGTAATGTTTAATAATTTATGTTTATATGTATATTTATTTATTTATATCTGTGTGTGTGTGGTTCTTCTGTTAGTATTGTAGCAAGTAGGAAATGTACTATATTATGAGTACTGTATTTGCATTCAATGTAATGAATTTTTAGCCTTGCTATCAATGCTGAATCTAGTGGGACCTTTTATATTGGCAGGTAGAACATTTTAGAGCAGTGGTCCTGGAACTTTTTAATCAAAGGCCAGCTTGCTGTCCTTCCCACTATGAGGGGGTCAGAGTGGGGGTGAAATACAAAATATATGGACATAATGCCATAAATCTAGGTACAGTGGAACCTCGGTTCACAAACGTCTCAGTACACGTACAAATCGGTTTACGACCAAAAAGTTTGCCAAACTTTTGCCTCGGTTCACGACCACACACTGTGTGGTCTACGAACAAGCCAGTTTCCCTTTCGGTTTGTACATGTTCAGTCTCTCCCTGTGCATTTCCTGTGCAGCGAGCAAGAGAGAGAGCACGCGACACACACACAGGCAGGCAGCGTGAGAGAGAGACAGACGCACACACACAGGCAGCACGAGGGGGACAGACACACACACAAAGGGAGCACGAGAGACAGCTGGACGCATAAGGTAGGAAGGCAGTTAAAAAATGCACTGGGCTTGATTTTGTTTTCACTTCTGTTTACAGCAATCGGTTCATAGCATGCATTGTTGCAATGTTACTTTTCTTGGTGGTTTATTAAATTACGGATTTTTTCAAATGTTCATTTTTTCCCTGTGCTTAAAACTCATTAAAAAAAAAAAAAGTGTTTTTAGCCAGCGGTTGGTAGCACTATAGCACGAACTATTGCAGTGTTAGTTTTCTCTGTTGTTCCAAGGTTTTCTCAGTGTTTTTCAATGTTTTTACATTTAGTTTACTATTACGCTGTGCATTCTATGGTTTAATTAACTATATCTTATATCTGTGCTTAAAAACTTAAAAAAAAAATATATATATATATATATATATATATATATTTACATACAGTTTGTATGGTCTGGAACGGATTAATTGTATTTACATACAATCCTATGAGGGAAATTGCTTTGGTTCACGACCAAATCGGTTTACAACCAGAGTTTTGGAACAAATTATGGTCGTGAACCGAGGTTCCACTGTTTATTCAAAAGAATTTTTTTTTCATGAAATTATAAAAGTTCTTTGAAATGTAATGAAATTACAGTATAGCCTGTAACCTCAATAGTACTTAATCTCAGTACTTAATTAAATCAATGTTAACTATCAGTCAGTTTTTGGCTGACAAGGAAGTCTATTGCAGGTTCCAGGTTTGTCGCTACCAGTTGTAATAGGTTATGGAGGTGTGCATCAGTGAGCCTGGACCTGGTTGTGTTTTAATGTGAAAAACGTCTGCTCGTAGATGTAGGTTTTTCCAAAAATTGTTATTTTCAGTGCATGTTTTTTAGGATTAGGGTAAGTCTCAAATGGGAGAGAAGAACAACAATGAATTAGGCTGCATGTCATTCAGACTGTCTCTGTTTTGCAATTCTGCCAGTACTAGGTGGTAAATGGGATCAGCAATCTCAAGTTCTACGGCAAAAGGGTTCTGAAAGAATCAAATTTCTTTTGCATGTACATGAAGCTTTCGTTTGTGGTACTCATTTTGTACCAATTCCAAGGCTTCTACACATTTGTCAACTGGTAACACAACTGCTGATCGTGTCGGAGTATTGGGAAGATGGAGAGAGGTATTCCTCTCTTACTTGTTTAAGAAGGAGACTCAGTTTTACTTCAAATTCTTTTATATGTGAATGGATGTCACTGACGAGTTTCCCCTTCCCTTGAAGCTGCATGATGAGACCATTTAGTAGCTCTGTTGTATCTGTTAAAAAAGTAAGGTGCGATTTCCATTCTTGATCAGGAAGCTCTGGAACTACTTTGTTTTTTTTTTTTTTTGACTTCAGGAATGTGTTGATTTCCAGGAACAAGTCGTAAAAATGTTCAAAACTCTCCCCCACCTTAGCCAATGCATCTCCTTGTGGTATAGAATATCTCCATATGCAGTATTTATCTCTGACAAAAAATCCTGAATTAGTTTATGGTTGAGAGCATTTGCTCAAATGAAGTTAACACAAGACACCACAACTTTATGACAGAGTCCCACTTAACTGATTTGGAGCATAGTGCTTGCTGGTAGATAAAGCAGTGTATTTAGACGGACTTCTGTGACCGCATTCATCCATCTCTCTGTTGATGCGTTCTTCCCGCAGAACCCACTAAGTCCCGGGCACTGTCTATTGTCACACTGGTTAAATTAAACTTGTTGAGCCCCAAATCATCAATAGTTTGGTGGACGTTTTTGTAGATGTTCCATAGTGCATGAAAATCCTCTGATTTTTAAGTACTCATTAGCTCTCCAAATGAAAATCAAATGTTGTTCCATATCGCGCACATCACTGCTTTCATCAAATGCCTACGAAAAATAGCACGTGTTTATATTTCCTTTCCAACTGCATAAGCAAACTGTAACCCAATTCTTCCACCGTATATGTAATTGTTGGTGTGGAAAGACTCACCGCACTAAATAAGATTGCCTTCCACTGAACACATCTCCTTAGCAACAGAAATCAGACATTCTTTCACAAACTCTCCATTGGTGAATGTTCTACCACTGGTAGCTATTAGTGCTGCAACTAACGATTATTTTGACCATCAGTTAATCTGTCAATTAATCCATTATTTGGATTGCAAAAAAAAAAAAAAAAATCATTTGAAATTAAAGTGCATAAAAAGGAACTGTTCACCAAAAAATTTTTATACAATTTTCAGAAATGTGTTTTTTTATTTAAAAGAGAACTACTTGTAGATATTTTAGACAAAACACAGGTGTTTATAGAACTTTGACATAATAATACATTGAAAATAAATAGTAATAAATAGAAACATAACAGTTACTAGCATATCTGACCACAGAAGAATCTGTTGCACCATCATGACTTCATAAGTTTCTATTTTTTCTTTCTGCAGTACTGGTTGAAATTAATTCAACACAACAAACATTGCTGTCATATGTGGCATCTTTATGCATCCTCATTCATCCTTTTTGTGTCTGGAAAATTTTTGGAAACCAAAGATTCTATGCCATATTTGCTTGCAGCCAACACACTGTTGCAGACTACTGCATTTCATTTGCAGTCAGGAGTATGCAATTAGACACTTGCATCTGAAACTGCGTGATCCTGCCACAAAATCTGTTTTACCGGCTAAACTAGGCTTGCTGCAGCAGTACTTGCGCATCATCTGTCTTCCTCCAGATTCTATAAAAGCCGATTGAAGTCTGACAGCCAACTAGACTGGAACGTTCGTTTTTACACCCCACTCCTGCCGTTCAACTCTGAATGAGCGATATGCCTTTCAGTTGCGGTTGATGCGCTGCAAAATTCATTGCAGCATTCTCACCAAGTTTTTGATTTTATTTAAACACAACACTGAAAAAAGTTTTCTCCTCTGACAAGGACTTATTTTCAACTATATTCTGTAAACACACACACTGTTACATGTGACTGCATGTAGTACAGCACCATAATCTAGCCAAGTGATCGTGTCCAAAAGAAACACCCAAAAATGGCAATTAAAAATCTGAACATTTACTACAGTAGCTACTGGCGATAGACATACAATTTTTTAGTCACCTATTAAAAAATTCTGTCGTATATGCTAGAGTTTCATTTGAATTGTAGAGGGCTGGACAAGCAAAAATTGCATTCATTTATCTGTATCATATAACGCTGAAGTAACATTAATTTTACTGGGAAGATAGAGAGTACTTTTCCTCCACACAGCCTGTAATAGTATGTTTCCAATCCAAATTGTTTGGAACCGTACGAGGTCAGACCTACATGTTTTAAAATTTTCAACCTATTTTTTTGCGTTCAGAGTAAAGTGCTCCCAAATTTTGGAATTCTAAGGTCGCACTGTTTTTTTCTGGCACGTCCTTACCATTTACCTTTTATCAAAGGTGTATACAACTGAATTAAGTAGTGGTGCAACTGCATGACACAACGTACTTAGCCTAATGACATTATTAACTAATCAATGAAACTGATCGTTGCCAACATTTTTAACAATCAATTATGATGATTAGTTGTTGCAGCCCTGGTAGCTACTAACTTGACTACTTGATAACTTGTACTAACTGACAAATTGTTTTTTTGTTTTAAAATTGTATTCTGATGAATCATCAATCCATATTTTAATTTTGAGATTTTTTTTTCTGACTTCACATGCTCCATCAGACATTATGTTTTTCTTTATGTCGAGACTCTATAGACTCGACATTAGGGCTGCACCTAATGATTATTTTGGTAGTCGGTCGACTAATCGTTCAATTTTTTTTCGATTACAGTGATCCCTCGCTATATCGCGCTTCGCCTTTCGCGGCTTCACTCCATCACGGATTGTATATGTAAGCATATTTAAATATATATCGCGGATTTTTCGCTGCTTCGCGGGTTTCTGCGGACAATGGGTCTTTTAATTTCTGGTACATGCTTCCTCAGTTGGTTTGCCCAGTTGATTTCATACAAGGGACGCTATTGGCAGATGGCTGAGAAGCTACCCAGCTAACTTTTCTCTTTCTCTCTCTTGCGCTTTCTCTGATTCTGACGTAGGGGGTGTGAGCAGGGGGGCTGTTCGCACACCTAGACGATACGGACGCTCGTCTAAAAATGCTGAAAGATTATCTTCACTTTACTATCTTTTGTGCAGCTGCTTAGTGAAACGACATTCTGCACAGTGCTTCGCATACTTAAAAGCTCGAAGGGCACGTATTGATTTGTGCTTGAAAAACAAACTCTGTCTCTCTCTCCCTGCTCCTGACGGAGGGGGTGTGAGCTGCCGCCTTCAACAGCTTTGTGCCGTGGTGCTTCGCATACTTAAGCCAAACAGCCCTATTGATTTGTTTGCTTTTGTCTCTCACTATCTCTGTGACATGATCTGCTCCTGACACACTCCTTTGAAGATGAAGATATGTTTGCATTCTTTTAATTGTGAGATGGAACTGTCATCTCTGTCTTGTCATGGAGCACAGTTTAAACTTTTGAAAAAGAGACAAATATTTGTTTGCAGTGTTTGAATAACGTTCCTGTCTCTCTACAACCTCCTGTGTTTCTGCGCAAATCTGTGACCCAAGCATGACAATATAAAAATAACCATATAAACATATGGTTTCTGCTTCGCGGATTTTCTTATTTCGCGGGTGGCTCTGGAACGCAACCCCCGCGATGGAGGAGGGATTACTGTAGTCACGATTATTTCATGCCTGACTATTCTGAAGCCTGCGATAAGTGGTTACACATCCTGTTCTGGGCTCCAGTGTATGTTTTACCACATCTGCTCACGTATGTCCACCTGTGAATGTCACCCTAATGTCTCTGTATTAACACAATTAAAATTAATAATAATCAAATTAAAATAACAACCAGTGAAACATATGAATTTGAAAATAATCAGATGTTTTTATATTAGTGTGACCATCACAATAAAAAAGAAATACATTAAACAATACAATCTAAAGTGCACAGTCTTTAAACAAAAAAAGTGCATTTAACTTAACCAAAAAATACATCATTAAAAAACAAATGTTTT
This sequence comes from Erpetoichthys calabaricus, assembly GCF_900747795.2. Classification (NCBI taxonomy): domain Eukaryota; kingdom Metazoa; phylum Chordata; class Cladistia; order Polypteriformes; family Polypteridae; genus Erpetoichthys; species Erpetoichthys calabaricus. The sequence continues at coordinate 121,854,446 of NC_041401.2, forward strand.
TTATATTTTAGTAATAAATGACAATATGTAGACAAACTACATAATGTGTAAAGCCTGAAGTGCAAAGATCAAATAAACACTTTCACAAAAGGTTCAAGGATGATACAATAGCTTCCGTGACGCAGCAGTAGGAATTGCTGACTTATAATCAAGAGTCCCCCAGTTCAATCCTGACTGCCTCGTATATTTACCGTTTTCAGTAGTGAGTTGCTGTTATTGTTAAAATTATACAATAAACACATACATTTGATTTGCGTCTGTAACAGCCACTGTAAATGTATAGTACTTGTAAAAGTTACCTTTTTTTTTTCCACTTTTATTCTCTCAGTCACGATCATGATACATACTTCCCCATCCCCAGGGATCTGACACTGTTACTTTTATCTGAAACTGGGAAAAACTGTAGATGTGAGTGGTGTTTTGAGACAATCGAACTGGAAATTCTCTGATCTGGATGGATAAACACGGACATACAAATGCTGGCGAATCTACATTATTCATATCTCACTGTCTTTTTTTTTTTTTTTTTTTTTTTTTTTTTTAATTCAATTTTATTGAGTGTTCCTGCTTACGCTGAATTAGTATGCACCTTATGGCCTGTGATGTCAAAGCCAGACTGACAAAAAAAAAACAGAGACATAGGAATATATGATATTTGGAATTATTCATTTTATGACCTTATAGTACATTTCGGAAAACATTGAGGCACAGATGCAACATTACTCATATTCATTTGTGTACCTTCTTGCGGTTGTAATCAGTGACCGCATTTTTTTTTCCGTGAAAAGAAAGCTCCGCTTTGCATAATCTAAATTCAACTTTTTTTTCTTTTTCGGTGAAGTGCTCCCACACTTTAGAAAGTTTCTGTCTCAATTTTTTTCTATCTTCTTCCCCCTCCTCCATCCGACTCACCATTGCAACCACGTTTATTTTCCTCTACATTCTTCTTCTCCACAGTCGTTATTTCTTCGTTGGTAGGACTGTGTGCAGTATTGAGAAACAATAACAAATGATACTGCCCCTAGACATTCATGTAGTGCATTGCAGTTACAAAAACCAATGTGGTTCTTTGTGACTGGAGCCTCTATTGAAGGTTCTGTTTATAACACGTCGACAATAAAAAATCCGTGTCAACGTCATCGATTACATCAACTAATCATTGCAGCCCTATTTGACATACGAAACAAACAGCTTTGTCCTAGCACTGAATAAAAATATAGTCATTGGTCCACTGTTGATTGAATTTCCTGCACTCAGAATTCTGATTTTTCTTTTCTTTGACGTTGTTTAACACAGCTAGTTCAGGATTCACTTAATGTATTAGGGAAGTTATATGGATATTTTTTTCATGCTTCTATGATGACTCCAGATGCCCACGTTACATTTACTTTGGTTAACAATGGCCTATGGGATTTAATGTTCAGTGGGCCAGACCACACAAACTGCAATTATTGTTTAAAAGGCCGGTAATGTGACAAGTCTAGTGCCATATTTGGCCGCGGGTCGCAGTTTTGGGACCCCTGTTTTAGAGCTTATGTCCCAAGTAGTTATAACTTTTGCGCCCTTCATATATAAGTGTTTCAAGAAGACCTGCATGTTTTCATTATATAGTTTACACTGGAGTAGGGATATCATAAAAACAGAGTTTTTGTATTTGATACCAATACCAGAGAAATTTTATGATACCTATAAAATACCATGTCAAACACAAAACCCAATGTTTTACAGTGATCCCTCCTTGATTGCGGGGGTTGCATTCCAGAACCCCCTGCGAAAGGTGAAAATCCGCAAAGTAAAAACCATATGTTCATATGGTTATTTTTTATATATTTTAAGCTCTTATAAACTCTCCCACACTCTTATAAACATTTCCCGCACAGTTTGTGGGAAGCAGCCCGGACATAGACAGACAGACATCATTTAAAGTCCAACACACGTTTATTTACACAGAATATGAAGTGCACAACCTAGTGCCGCAGCATCAATCACCCCACAAGTCCAGGCCCTCAACAAATGCCTTTCCTCTCTTCAGGCCACCTCTTTCCTCTCCCAGACCTCGTCCTCTTCCACCCAACTCCAGCCCCTTTTAAGTTCCCCCGGATGTGCTCCAGGTGTGCTCCGGCAATCTTCTACCGACAAGTCCCAGTGTGGCGGAAGTGCCGGCTGCATCCCCGGAAGCACTCAGGGTGTCCCTGTTCCTCTTCCCCCCAGCACTTCCTGGTGTGGCGGAAGTGCCGAGGTCTAGGGCTCTCCAGGCTTTGGGGTGACCACGGGCCCCTACAGGATTGAGCTTCAAAGCTCTGTACCCGTGGTTCCCACAGCGACCAGGGCGGGCACCCCCTTGTGATCTGGAGGAGGCGTGAGCCCTCCTCCGGTCCTCTTGGGCGTCCCGGCTGGGTACCACCCCCAGCCACGTGCCACAAGTTATACAGCATAAACCATTTGTATTCTCTTAGATATTAGGTAAGATTCGTTGAAATTATGTATGTAAACACACTGTTTATATACAGTAAAACCTAAATATTATTTTAAAGATATCAAGCGTCTCCGATATCACATATGTTACAGCCATTACGATAGACAGGCCACCAGCAATAAATACGTACAATGCAAGAAAAATTGTATACAGTAAAATGTGTGTACAGTGACACTAAACATAGTACTTAGTACATGTACATAGAAAATTAATTATGGTTACTCACCAACAATGACACGACGACTTGTCCGATAACGATGAGTTTAATTTTACTGCACAACAAAGGACAGCGTTACTGCTCTTCTAAAGGAGCCTCTTCAGGCGACTGTGTAGCACCGCCGTTGTTCTTCTTCCGGCAGTCTTCAATCCAAATCCCTAAAACAGATTCCGTCCGGACTACCACCTTATTACGTCCACTTACAACTCGTTCTGAGCCCTGGTTAAAGGACACTGAGGCCGTAGATCTTTTATTCTTTTTTAAATAAAAAGAATCGTGGACTCATTGATGCCGTAATGGCGTCCTACAGCGGTGTAGCTGTTACCTTCCTTCAACATATCCAAAACCTTTACCTTTTCAGCAATCATTAGCATCTTCCGTTGGCACTTGGGTACGGCCCCTGAAGCAGTAGCAGGAGCAGATCGATTTGGAGCCATAACAAAGGGCTTGACTATGCACAAAGATAAACACAAAAGAGCACAAAAGTTAACTCTTTACACAGCGAAACACGTTGATGCTGAATAAGCGAGACAAGACTTCCTGGTTGACGCAGCGGAATCGAATTCGGCACTCCGTCGCTGAGCCAATCAGCACACCGGAACTTAACTGCGTGCTCTGATTAGGTAGCTTCTCAGCCATCCACCAATAGCGTCCCTTGTATGAAATCAACTGGGCAAACCAATTGAGGAAGCATGTACCAGACGTAAAATGACCCATTGTCCGCAGATACCTGCGAAACAGCGAAAAATCTGCGTCATATATTTAGATATGCTTACATATAAAATCCGCGATAGAATGAAGCTGCGAAAGTCGAAGTGCGATATAGCGAGGGATTATTGTAACTCCATTATTCAAGTGAAAAATACTGTATCTCTTTGTGCAACAGAATATAATATATATAAATAGTAATATTAACAGCAAAAATGATGGTATATTCCATCAAGTAGTTAACCCAACTATCATGTATAAATACCAAAAAATAATGCAGCTTTAATTTTAATGTGTGAAAGACAACAGGGAGAATGTTATAATCTTGGTTTCAGTATAGGGTTTACAGTAATCCCTCGCTATATCGCGCTTCGCCTTTCGCGGCTTCACTCCATCGCGGATTTTATAAGTAAGCATATTTAAATATATATCGCGGATTTTTCGCTGCTTCACGGGTTTTTGCGGACAATGGGTCTTTTAATTTCTTGTACATGCTTCCTCAGTTGGTTTGCCCAGTTGATTTCATACAAGGGACGCTATTGGCAGATGGCTGAGAAGCTACCCAGCTTACATTTCTCTTTCTCTTGCGCGGACTTTCTCTGATCCTGACATAGGGGGATTGAGCAGGGGGGCTGTTCGCACACCTGTGAATTTCCCATTGGGATTAATAAAGTATCTATCTATCTATCTATCTATCTACCTAGACAATACGGACGCTAGTCTAAAAATGCTGAAAGATTATCTTCACGTTGCTATCTTTTGTGCAGCTGCTTCCTGAAACGACATGCTGCACCGTGCTTCGCATACTTAAAAGCTCGAAGCGCACGTATTGATTTTTGCTTGCTTGTTTTTCTGTCTCTCTCTCTCTCTTTCTGTGCTCTTGACGGAGGGGGTGTGAGCTGCCGCCTTCAACAGCTTTGTGCCGCGGTGCTTCGCATACTTAAAAGACAAACAGCCCTATTGATTTTCCTCTGCTTTTATGACAGTCTCTGCTCCTGACTCCTTTGAAGAGGAAGATATGTTTGCATTCTTTTAATTGTGAGACGGAACTGTCATTTCTGTCTTGTCATGGAGCACAGTTTAAACTTTTGAAAAAGAGACAAATGTTTGTTTGCAGTGTTTGAATAACGTTCCTGTCTCTCTACAACCTCCTGTGTTTCTGCGCAAATCTGTGACCCAAGCATGACAATATAAAAATAACCATATAAACATATGGTTTGTACTTCGCGGATTTTCTTATTTCGCGGGTGGCTCTGGAACGCAACCCCCGCGATGGAGGAGGGATTACTGTATAAAGAATGACGTCATCGTGGACTACCCTAAGTATCTTACTATGCACACATTTCAAATTTACATCTGACATTTTCTCTCCAGTAACTTAACAATACCACTTAGAATCAATGCTAAAAACCTGAGATGATCCAATCAGTTTTTTTTTTATGACTGATACTGATCACTAATATTATGTTACTGGATCAGCCAATTCTGATATCGATTTCAATTTTTTTTCCTGTTTCAAAAACGTTTACACTACGCTCCTGCATAATCAGACATGGAGAAGCTGTATGTTCTATACAAAACTGTTAACGTTGGTATGTTTACAGTATAACTAAACTATAGGCCACAGTTATTACCCGTTCATTTTTCATTGAAATGAAATTCTGCAAGAGTATTGTTCAGTGACCATAAAAATCCCTTAAAATGCACACTTTTTAACTAATAAAATACACATGACATTAAACAAAATAAAATACTTTTCATAAATAAAATCTGCCATATTGCTTAATTTATTTAATGCATTTATCTGATACAAAGCTTAATTATTTTTAATTATTAATTGCACTACAGCTTTTTGTGCTAACATACATTTACTGTATTTATACAGGTATTTATTTATTTGTTTCTTTTCTGTGTAAAAGATAGGTATTCCTAAATCTGGAGGTGTAATTATAAATATATATTACCATTTTATTTATGCAGTATTTGTTTCTTTCCAAAACATAGTGTATAACACACAAAAACAAATAATAAACAGTACAAACAATTAACAAAGGCCACTGTGAATTCACTTGTGTATTGTGAATTTCCCCTTGGGATTAATAAAGTATATATCTATCTATCTATCTATCTATCTATCTATCTATCTGTTAAGCTAAGTAGGCAGCAATTTCAATTTTTTGTTTATCTCTTCTTGTTCTAATTGAAAATGTAAGCTGCTGTAGTTAGTCTTGCTCACCAACCACACTCAGAAAAGCAGTACAGTAATCCCTCCTCCATCGCGGGGGTTGCGTTCCAGAGCCACCTGCGAAATAAGAAAATCCGCGAAGCAGAAGCCATATGTTTATATGGTTATTTTTATATTGTCATGCTTGGGTCACAGATTTGCGCAGAAACACAGGAGGTTGTAGAGAGACAGGAACGTTATTCAAACACTGCAAACAAACATTTGTCTCTTTTTCAAAAGTTTAAACTGTGCTCCATGACAAGACAGAGATGACAGTTCCGTCTCACAATTAAAAGAATGCAAACATATCTTCCTCTTCAAAGGAGTGCTTGTCAGGAGCAGATGTCAGAAAGATAGAGAAAAGCAAACAAATCAATGGGGCTGTTTGACTTTTAAGTATGCGAAGCACCGCGGCACAAAGCTGTTGAAGGCGGCAGCTCACACCCCCTCCGTCAGAATCAGAGAGAGAGAGAGAGAGAGAGATAGAGAGACAGAGAAAAACAAACAATCGAAAATCAATACGTGCCCTTCGAGCTTTTAAGTATGCTTCCCGAGCTTTTAAGTATGCGAAGCACCGTGTAGCATGTCGCTTCAGGAAGTAGCTGCACAGAAGGTAGCAACCATGAAGATAATCTTTCAGCATTTTTAGACGAGCGTCCGTATCGTCTAGGTGTGCAAACAGCCCCCCTGCTCAATCCCCCTATGTCAGGATCAGAGAAAGTCAGGGCAAGAGAGAGAGAGAGAAAAGTACGTTGGGTAGCTTCACAGCCATCTGCCAATAGCGTCCCTTGTATGAAATCAACTGGGCAAACCAACTGAGGAAGCATGTACCAGAAATTAAAAGACCCATTGTCCACTGAAATTCGCGAACCAGCAAAAAATCTGCGATATATATTTAAATATGCTTACATATAAAATCCGCGATGGAGTGAAGCCGCGAAAGGCGAAGCGCGATATTGCGAGGGATTACTGTATTTGTTTAAATTAAAGAAGAAAAATAAAAGGTCTGAAATCATTAAAGTAGCTTTTCTTGTAGTTTGTCAAATTCCACAGGACAACTCCTTAGATTCCTTTTTCTCAATTTATTACTCAACTTTCTTTAATGTAATGGCTAATATGCTCTCGCTCTCTCTCTCTCTCTGCCTTACTGGAGCAAAAAAAAACATGCAGTAGCTCAGTTACCATAATACCTTCCATTAAGAAGTACAACAACTCAATTACCATAAGGCTTAGAAAAAGCAGATGCTTAATTAAAACCAAAAAAAAAAAAAAAAAAACTTATCATTGTTCACCAATCAAGTCTTTTATAATAAAAATTTGCCGATTTAGATCAGCAGTCGATCGATTAGAATATCTCTACTAAAATAAAACATTGTGAATTCCAAGATAATTCAGGATATTTTACTTTAAATAAACTTTTTAAAGCTGTTTTTCCAAGAACATGCAAAACATTAAAATCTGGTTTGCCATACAATCACTATTAGGTTTATAACATACTAGCCAACCCGCGGCGTACCATAGGCCGCATAATCAGGCCGCTTTTTTAATGATTTTTAAGCACAGGGAAAAAATTAACATTTGAAAAATCCGGAGGAGAGGGGAAGGACGCCTATTACGCCCCATCCGTCATGCTAGTCTGCCGATTTCTTGTTCAGTAACCTGTGAGTAGTGATGGGCGGAGTGAAGCCTCACGAAGCATCAACACGTTTGAAGCAATTGTGTCGGAAATCGTATCGAAGCTTCGAAGCATTTGACACTCACCTCTCTTGTGACTCCTACTGGCCATTTTCATTAACGTTACGGAAACTTATGATACACTTCAATGACGTCTGTTAAAAGTCGTATTGCTTTTATTTTTTGGTAGCTACAGACTGACAACGAAGAGAAGGGTTCGTCAGCAGCTTCTAGTGTGTGATGTCTAAAAAATATAAATATAACTAACGCCGACAGACAGAATGCACTATACGATAGCAAGAGTTAAACAAAATAAGATGCCTCACCTCATGCATTCCCGGCTCTTTCAATTAGTATTTACTTTTGCACTGTATCATTATAATCGCTCCTGTTATTAGTATTATAATTAACCCTGATCTTTTCTTGAGATCACATTTAATAGCCTTAAATGTTTTCTTTGGTCTGTCTTAATTAAAACGGAGTAGACAGAAAATAAAGGTTTATCCCTGTACTTTGCCATGATATAGGTAAGCACATTTGAGAAAGAAAATGTGAAATCCTTAAATCACAGATGTTATTATTTCGATCAAGTATTAAAATCTGCAGTGCTTCGAAAGCTCAACACAGTGTCGAAACCTGAGTATCGAGCGGTCCATCACTACCTGTGAGTCACGTAGAGTTTTCATTGTTGTTTGCGGTTCTGGCCGCTTTTCGCGTACTGAGTTGTTCCGGAGTCACAGTTCAGAAACGGTTTTTTAATGTCTTTTAACTCTTTTAGGGCGGATGTCGACTTTTGTCGACAGGAGGGGTTGAAGGCGAATGTCGACAAAAGTCGACATCCAGGGATAGGGGGCGACAATCAGCTGTTAATGGCGACAAATCTCACTGTCACGTCACAGGCATTCCCTCTGTGCTTGGAGGAATGCTAGACTCGTTGACTCGGCAAATAAACCTTGCGTGTGCGTGAGTTGCGAAATGTAAACAGGCAAGATGGCACCGAGATGTGAAAAGGCAGTGAAGCAAGTGCAGAAAAGAAAACACTTGCATTATGCGCATTTGCGCATTATCGCAGAGTCAGACTCTTGATTTTTCAGAATCGGACTTTATTGGCAGTGATCAGGAGATCGAGCAAGAGAGTTAGAAGCAGGCATCAGCTGATCAGACACCAGCCGATGCCGCGCCAGCGGATCTGCTGCCAGTTGCGTGCCTTCGCGCAGCCGATGCATCTACGGCAAGGTTCGCATGGGATAAATACACAGACATTGATCCGTTGAGAGCCGATCTGGCTACCGGAGTTTACAAGACGGCATGGCTTGCTGTTGGACACGACAGATCACCAGCTGCTGTACTTCAGGCTGCTCTCTCCTGATGCTGCTTTTCAGCTACTGTCAGACGAGACAAACAGGTAGGCAGAGATTTTTTTTGAATCGCGGGCTGCGTTTGCATCGCATTCTCGTTTTTCAAAGTGGAAACCCACAACGAAAGACGAGATGAAGCGCGCTGTGGCATTACAAATAGAGATGAGACAGAATTGGTGATATAACTTCAGGGAGCATTGGTCCAAACGTGTTTTGTCCCCTGGTGGCTTAGGTACGTGCTGCTGCAAAGTTTTATTCACTTCTGTAATAAACAGAAGCAAATCCCATGGGGTGAGCCAGGATATAATGCCATACATAAAGTTCATAAAGTTTCAGAAGATGAAAAGAGGTGACAATACGGTTTTCATGCTGGCAGAAAACTTGGTGGCAGTGGCATGGCATGATGGCAAATGGGTGACTTGTCTCTCTACAGTACACACTGACAATATATGTTAGAAAGTGCAGCAACAGACAATTGAAAAATAGGCACCAAAGCAACACGTATTGTAAGGAGTGCAATGTGGCAATGACTGAAATTGGCTGCTTTGAGCGAGATCAGACTTTGCTGTGTAAAATGTATGTGATATGTATGTGAAATCATAGAGTATGCAGGCTCATACAACATGCAAGACAGTAACATTTGTCAAAAGTAAATATTTTTTGTTGATTTGATATGTTAAACAATTGCTTTGTGTTCTTTTTTAAAAAATGTTAGTTTTTGGAAAAATATTCAGCCCTGGGAGAAAAGAAACAAAAAAAAAATTAGCCCTAAAAGAGTTAAGCACAGGGGAAAAAATGAACATGTGGCCCGGTGCATTCTTTAACTGCCTTGTGGCGCTGTAGTAGTACGGCTGCTTTGCAGTAAGGAGACAGTGGAAGATTGTGGGTTCGCTTCCCGGTTCCTCCCTGTGTGGATAGCAAATTATCCGCGACAAACAAACCGTTTTACACGCTGTAAACCAATCTGCACCACTTTTTCAATGTTTTTTAAGCAGAGGGAAAAAAATTAACATTTGCAAAATCTGTAACGCTGCTTTCAGTAAGTACAATGCACACGCATTTAGTTTGTTGGCCACTTTTTGCCAGCGGTCTTTTCTGGTTTGGGCTGTTTTTGCAGTGTTACCTCTTGTTCATATTATATCTTGAAATCCTTCGAGTTGCTAATTAACTAACTAACACCCACCCACTCAGCTTGTGTGAAAAAAATGCGCCCGTTCTTTCATCATTTTGTTGCAGCAATATACATTGTGTTTTCACTCAGCGCGGAGGCGCGCATTCATCTCGGATTATTACATCCTGCTAATCTGCTACACGACTGCGTTTGAAAAACCGACTTATCCCTGATGAGTTTCACCGGGATTAATGATTAGGAATCTGTTTGGAACAAAACACTGCCGCCACAGGGGTTCACCAGGACTGAGTTTGGGAAACACTGCTGAACACAGACGAAACCAACTCAGGTGAGGAGTTGGGGCGGGCAAAGTAGTAGAAGCTATTGATTATTCAGTGTTGTTTGCCTGGGTGTCTGATCTGCGTTGACTGACATGGCTATTTTCTGCGTATCCCATGGTTGTCTTCCGGCAGTGTGAATGTCTCGAGAGACAGGGCGTCCTTGTGTGGTGAGTTGTTGCAGTTTGTAGAGAGCGAGGGTAGACGCAGGCCGTGAAAAAAGGAGTGTTGGTGGGCGGGGAAACGTCTTCCGTGATCCTGCAGGACCATCAAAGAAGACGCATGTTTGTAGCGGCGAATTGCTGTATGTAGCGTGTAAAACAGTTTGCTATGGTGCACGCGGTCGTGCCTCGTAACCGAAAAGTCAACATGGCTCAGAGGTGCATGTGTACTGTAGCCCAGCCGAACATAAATGATGTCGTTTTTTCAGAGTCGTTGCGTCCGAGTTGGTGGGCGTGGCTCTGCGAGTTGTCGTCGTATCCAATGGTCTTGGGCATCTTACTTGTCGGCGGCTTAGTGAATCCACGCCCCTTCCGGCATGCTTTCCATGGGTGGCTACTTGTCTCCCGGCTTAGTGAATTATATATATAGATCTTTTGAGTAATCGTATATAGGATTTCCACTTGCACTGTAATTGGAGCCAAAAGCCCACAAATAGTTCTAGAAGCTTATACAGGTAAAGAAAAATTTATTTAAGCCTGCCGTTGTACACACTCCAGAACCGATACTTCAAATTTTGATACCAAATTTTTGAAAACAATGTTACTAGGTATTACTTCACAATCATGATATCCTTATTACACCTGTGTCCATCCATCCGTGCTCGATATAAAGAACGGCTGCCACAACTACTTCCCTCTACAACAATAGCGATGAACCCATGTTCCTGGCAGAGTTTTTGTCTTAGGCTTATCTTCAAGTCCTCAATTATTCAATGTGACCAATTATCGACTGTGGCATTTGTTTATTCGTTGCATACTTTGTTACTGACTGAAACTGCATTATGACACTACCATTTAACACCTCCTATTTCCTTCACTTCAACGTAAGCCTCCCAATAAAATGAAAAGGCACATACAGCCTACCTGCGACCAATAGAAACAGTCTCACCAGCCTACATACTCACACCAACGCATAGAAACAGAAACATCTACATCACGCAAGACCAACCAGCACAGGTAAGATGCCTTAGAACAACAAAGACAATGTATGACAAACCACAGACCGACAAATATCTGAAGCTCAGCAGCAGCAAGTCTTGCACCTAGACAGTGAACGAAAAACAAATTACACACACAACCTTTCTGAAGAGCAGCAGCAAACTGCCAGACAACAAGAACATTACGATGGAAAAACTACATGGATTCATTAACACCGACAACTCAAAAACAAGATATTCCCTTTAAATTATGGAGTAGGCAATTCCCTGTTCGTTTACCATATTGTATGACTATCACCAAGTCAAAACAACAAATGTCTAATAACGAAATTTATTTGCCAGGCCCTGTTTTTACCCATGGCCAGCTGTACACTACATTTTCCAGAGTTACATCAAAACCCGGGTTAAATGCACAGGTACTTGCGCATTATACAAAGGGGAATACTTTCACTGACAATAACATTTATGCAACAAATTGCGTTTCTGACATTTACTATAGACATCGGTATAACTGACGGCCACACTTCACATATACTGACTTATATGTGCCCTGTATTTCTCTTCTTATTCAATATGTTCTGTTAACCTGTTCATGTTACACTTTGTATTGTAAATATTCATGCTGTTGTAAGTGACTACAACATCCTAAACTAATCATGTAACTATTCTAATATTGAGTCCTCTCACAAGTTACTTATTAAAATAATCTCATTTCTTACTGTAATGTGTGATGTTCTTCTCTCCCTCATCATCATTTCATTAACGCTTTTATTCTTGTGAAATTTTCGCAAGCACGACTCACTAGTATACAGTAATCCCTCCTCCATCGCGGGGGTTGCGTTCCAGAGCCACCCGCGAAATAGGAAAATCCGCGAAGTAGAAACCATATGTTTATATGGTTATTTTTATATTGTCATGCTTGGGTCACAGATTTGCGCAGAAACACAGGAGGTTGTAGAGAGACAGGAACGTTATTCAAACACTGCAAACAAACATTTGTCTCTTTTTCAAAAGTTTAAACTGTGCTCCTTGACAAGACAGAGATGACAGTTCTGTCTCACAATTAAAAGAATGCAAACATATCTTCCTTTTCAAAGGAGTGCAAAGCAAGCAGTCAAAAAAAAAATCAATAGGGCTTTTTGGCTTTTAAGTATGCGAAGCACCGCCGGTACAAAGCTGTTGAAGGCGGCAGCTCACACCTCCTCTGTCAGGAGCAGGAAGAGAGAGAGAGAGAGCCACAGAAAATCAATACGTGCCCTATGAGCTTTTAAGTATGCGAAGCTCCGTGCAGCCTGTCCTTCAGGAAGCAGCTGCACACAGCCCCCCTGCTCACACCCCCCTACGTCAGCGCAAGAGAGAGAGAGAGAGAGGAAGAGAGAAAGTAAGCTGGATAGCTTCTCAGCCATCTGCCAATGAAATCAACTGGGCAAACCAACTGAGGAAGCATGTACCAGAAATTAAAAGACCTATTGTCCGCAGAAACCCGCGAAGCAGCGAAAAATCCGCAATATATATTTAAATATGCTTACATATAAAATCCGCGATGGAGTGAAGCCGCGAAAGGCGAAGCGCGATATAGCGAGGGATCACTGTATATTGATTTGCCATATGAAATTTTCTTTTAAAGTGATGCATATCTTATAAATAAGATAACTTGCCCATCCTTGCCTTTTACAATAGATGTGAAGGGTACTGGAGACCCATTATTAAGAAAAGCCTAAAAAGTTAATGAATTGGTCCATTTTTCAAGCAAAAATGTTTTCAAGTATCAATTTATGTTTTGAGATTACAGACATATTGCAAAAGAGTATCTATGTCATTTTAATAAAGGAAAAAAGCATGAAGTAAAACATTGTTCTAAAATTCAGCCATTTTCAGAGGAGACTGTGCATTTTACTCCACCACTCAACTCCACAACGTATCTTTTAAATCTAGGGGAATAGATTTGCCTTGGTGTGACAATGCGGGTTCGCTCCATGCTCCCGTCTTGCTTCTGGGAGCTCTTGAACCCGACACCATTGGCAATGTCACCGATGAGCTGGACAGTAAGGCACAAACAAAGAAGCAAGGGGATGGTGCAAAACGTGCAAAGTGCTTTTATTAAAAACAGCAACAACAAACAAAGTGTCCAAATTAAATAAAGTGCAGTGTATCAAATGTCTTCAAATAAATAATCCATAAAACAGGTGAAAGGGTGGAGGTTAAAATCCAACAACACGGTTAAAACGATGGCTGG